>NC_061517.1:1142500-1185000 GCF_022379125.1 Scophthalmus maximus | reverse complement strand
AGATGTGAGGAGATGTGAGGAGATGTGAGGAGATGGAAGAGATGTGAGGAGATGTGAGGAGATGTGAGGAGATGTGAGGAGATGGAAGAGATGTGAGGAGATGTGAGGAGATGTGAGGAGATGTGAGGAGATGTGAGGAGATGTGAGGAGATGGAGGAGATGTGAGGAGATGTGAGGAGATGTGAGGAGATGGAGGGAAGGAGGAGATGTGAGGAGATGGAGGAGATGTGAGGAGATGGAGGAGATGTGAGGAGATGGAAGAGATGTGAGGAGATGTGAGGAGATGGAAGAGATGTGAGGAGATGGAGGAGATGTGAGGAGATGGAAGAGATGTGAGGAGATGTGAGGAGATGTGAGGAGATGTGAGGAGATGGAAGAGATGTGAGGAGATGGAGGGAAGGAGGAGATGTGAGGAGATGTGAGGAGGGGTCGTCTGCAGATGTGTGGGGAGGTGACAGATACATTTCCTGTTTGCACTTACAGTAATGTCATTAATGTACAGTTCGTCTGCCCGAGCCGACAGGTGATGATGCACAAACGAATTGTGACTCTCTTCTTCTCATAGACATTTAAATGTAACAAATACAACATCATCAAATATGAATTCGGACTTGAATGTATTAGTTCCCCTTCATTATTACTACATTACATTCATTTAGCAGATATTATATTTCAGTTATTCCTTTTTGAAAATGCTTCTTCAGTAATAATATTCATATAAAGGGCGACTGTGGCTCTCTGCCACCACCTAGTGGTGACCTTTAGGAGAAAACACAAACAACTTGTTAACTCTTCTACTCTGAAATGTGTTTTGCTCCTTTGTGATTATACTTTTAATTTGTTTTGCTGCGTTATGCTTTTATTCCACTATATTTATAAGGAAAACATTCTATTTTACACCAGAACATTACTACTTCTACTATTAGACCTCCTTTTGAATTTTTGCTCCTGTAAAATTTCCCCGGCGTGGGATCGATGAAGTTTTATCTTACTGTGTTTTAAACTTTTACTTGAGGTACATTATGTTCGTCTTACTGTAAATACATGCTGGACTTTGATTCAAGTTATATCTTAAATGCAGGATCTTCCTTATTAACGTGTCTACAGTGTGACTTTGCCTCTTTTACTTGACTAAAGGATCAAGAGTGATTCCTCCTCCACATGTTTTAACATGGAAATGGACTTTTCAGTGAAGTGGGAGACATTTAAACAAATTGATGGGTTTAGACTTTTTCTTAATAAGAAAGAAGGCGTCGATATGATTCTAAAAACTGTTACACTCGCTGTTCCTCTTCTATAATAAAACCTGCTGCGAATCAGTTCATTCAAAAACACACGTCCTGCTTCAGTAACCAGAAGCTGATGTTGATTTTTAACATCCCCTCTCACACCTCCAGGATTACGTTGGTTGACAATTACCTGGCGAAGTCGTCTTGTGTTGCTTTATCTCCACAAGAGGAAGTGGATGTTAATAAATGCCTTATTGTACAAACACATATATTTCTCTGGGGTTTAGCACCAGAGCAGCATCTCCACCTTGGAGGACGTTGGCAAATCAGTTACGCGGCTGAAGTCTTTTTAGGCTGCGTGAATCTGACATAGAAGCAGCTGCAGGAAAATCCTTTTCATGTTGTGCAACAACAGCTGCGGACACATGTTAAAAATCCATGCAGACGCAGAATCGCGCAGAAGGAGCGGGACTTTTCACACGAGTGTTTCTGTATTATGGGTCAAAATGAACTTGCAAAGTGTCCGATTTGGTTCCTGCAGCATCACGAGTCCAGAGGAGTCGGTGACGGAGCGGCAGGAGACGACAACACAGTAATCACTCATGAAATCCTACACAACAATTCAAACGTACCACAGGTTCGGTTCATCCTCACAGTAACACCAATGGTATATAGAATTCCTGGTTTGTTTCATGGTGCGAGACGATTTAAGTCGCACTCGAGTCTGTGTTGTGATTTCTTCGCCGGAAGAAGCCCATGTTTGAGCACTTGTTCCTCCCATGGAATCATTAAGGGGGTTAGGTATTAAATCCTCTCTACCATTCATACCGCAAAGGTCAAGTCATACAGCGCGTTACTCACCGTCACTCATCCTAGAATACAGATTTTTTTATTTTTATTATAACTGTTGAACAGTTCCGTGTCACACGCCGCCCACACATTTAAATAATGTGGAGCTAAAGTGGAGATGCACCGCGTCTGCAAACGTCGCCGGGCCGACGTGCATCCTGAAATGGGGTCGAGCTTAAAACTATAGCGTCGTATCAAAACGTAGTGTCCATCCTCAGTGAAACACACACACACACGAAACATCAAGGAAGTTCAGAGATACTCCAGAAAAAAATATCACAAGAACAGTAAGTTCTTCTAGTTCAGCAAGTTAACAAGGTAGAATTTACAAATTAGCAATAAACACAAAGTTCTGTTTATCTGAGGCCGATGTGTTGGTTAGAAACCGAACTATTGGAAAAAATAAATAATTCAAATTCATAATTTTGACCTGTGTATGACGCTTGATGAAAAGTCAGAGGATCTGATCCTGGGGGAGAGAACATGGACGATTGTACCTACATTTACGCTAATGCATCAAGTGTAAAAGCTCTTGGAGGAATTCCTCTCCATGACCGTTATCTGTGCAAAATCCAATATGTTTTGTGGATGTAGACAAGGATGAGTGATGATGTTGACCTGCCCGTCGTAATGTGTGGAGAGTCGGGGAGTGAATAAAGTCTTCGGGTTCATCCTGTAAGTTCTGAGGTCTGTTGTTTGTTCCTTCAGATTTTCAGAGCTAGTTGGTTCTCAATCCTCGTTTTGTTTCATTGATTTCATTTTATTTGGATCAACGATCATTTTGAGACGCTTTGTTCAATTTGTCTTGAGATAACTTAGAAAATAAATCAGCTTCATTTGTCCACGCTGTCGAGTCTGTCCTGTGCAGACTTCTCTCTCGCCTCCACACAAAGTCACACAGATTGTGGACAGGGTTTATCCTCTGGGGCCATGAACGTTCGAACATCACATCATGGCATGAACTTCAAACTTCTTGTGTAAGAAGCGCCGCGGAGCGACCTGTCAACCTGTCAACCTGTCAACCTGTGAATCACCTCGTCGCTTCCTGCATGACACATTAATAGGTTTGGAAGCAACGCGACATACAAAATGCTCCTTCTGGTCACATTTCAACACACTGTCTTTGCATTGCCAATCATTGACACAATCCAAAGAGGCGTATTGTCTTTGGAAGATCCTGCACTTCACCCATTAACTCAAGAGGACAAACCCCAGCGAGGACGGAGCGAGAGGCTTTAAAAGCGGACCGAGGATCCGCTGCTGGGACACGCTGCTCACGGTGAAGTCAAGATGTTCATGGACGAGCGGATTGTGACTCTGTTCAAAAGGAACTTCCACCACACGTTGACCTACTGGAGCGTCTTCTTCAGCTTCGGACTCTGCATCGCTTTCCTCGGACCGACCATTCTGGACTTGCAATGTCAGACCAAGTCCACGCTCAGTCAGATCACCTGGGTCTTCTTCGCCCAGCAGTTCTGCTTGTTGATCGGCAGCTCGGTCGGCGGCGTTTTCAAGCGCACGTGAGTGCGAGGGGGAACTGCGGACGGGACAGATTGTGTCGCGTTGTGCTAAATGATTTTGTCGCCTGTCTCTTTCCTCTCTCTCGCTCGAAGGTTGTTCCGTGCTCTGGCCGCCTTGTTCGTCTCGGCTCTCGTCATCTCCGTGATATTCGCCATCATCCCTCTGTGCCATAACGTGCTGCTGCTCGCCACCGCCATGGCCGTGTCCGGTTTGGCGATGGGCGTCATTGACACCATCGCCAACATCCAACTGGTGACCATCTACCAGAGGGACTCCGCTGTTTTCTTGCAGGTGCCAGCAACATATGTGTAGAAAAACAGCATCAATAGGAATTAAACAGCATGTTGGGGCAAAGTAAAAGATGGCTCGGTAGGAGTACGCTGTTCGGATCGCATTTTTTGTGAAAGCTAAACGTCTCTGTCTTCAACGTGCAGGCTCTTCACTTCTTCATCGGGTTCGGGGCCCTGGTGAGTCCGCTGATTGCGGATCCCTTCCTCTCGGAGTCGGGCTGCGGGAATGGCACAGGGAACGGGACGGAGATGATGCATCATTTCAGGAACATGCTGAGGAACAGTCCGATCGCAGTGCACAACATAACTCTGAGCGACTCGCCCCACGAGACGGGGGGGGAGGAGTCCACTGTGCACTACGCTTTCTGGATCATGGCACTTATTAATGTACGACTCTGAACCGACATAGGTTTAGAAGTTAATCCCCCCCCCCCCCCCCAATAAGGTCTAAATCCTTTTTATTTTTGAAATGATAAATGTGACTGAATATTGTTTGTGCGTCGCCAGCTGCCCGTGCCCATTGCCGTCCTGTTCCTGATGTACCGGGAGAAGCTCATCCCGTGTTGTCCCGGCGACACCCCCCGCCTGCTGGACAAGGACGAACTAGCAATGGAGAACCAGCAGGGGGCCGAGGGCCCGGACGTGGAGCAGAGCGAACACGGGGCCGGAGGTAAAGAAGTGGAACAAAGCATTTTACACTATATATTTCAAAATGGGCAAAAAACAATCTGTGAACGTCGTGTACAGGTCACGGTGATATCTTCAGCTGCTGTCGGAACGACAACCTGCGCGGCCTGCCGGTCTCCTTCTTCATGATCCATGTCCTCGGTGGGTTGGTGCTCTTCATGACCGACGGAATCGTGGTGAGTTAGGTTCACGGATGACTAATGTATAGATTTCAATTTAGAATTATTTTTTTGAGCCTTATATTTTTATTCGTTTTTTTTAATCCTCTTGAGAACAAGAATTTTTATTTTATTTTTACCCTTTTTGAACTGTATCGTGTCTTATCCTATTGAAACACAGCAAATATATATTTGTTTTGTTGTATGTTCGGTGTAGCAAGAAGAAAAATAACCTTCGTAGTGTATTTGTTTTTACAAAATATTAGAGTCCGACCGATATATCGGTTGGTGGATAACATCGGCCGGTATGAGCCTTTCACAGACACAGAGCATCCGTATCGGCGCTAATGTTTACTGATACGAAATCTTTTATTGTACAGAATAACAATGCATAAAACATTTACATATTACATAAAATCCATTATGTTTATTTTCATAATTCAAGTTCTATATATTTGGTTGTATTTGTGTTTTCTATTTATTTATAGTTATTTATGATAAAGTTTGTGGGTTAAACTGTCAAATATTAAGCCTCAATTACATGTCTTTGTCATAAAGCTTTGAATCTGTCAATGAATCCTAAGATGTTGTTATCAAACCTTTGTGGGAAAAAAAAGAGGAATGAATATATCGGCCAAAGTATAAAATCTTGTACTCCCTCATATCGATATCGGCATCGGTCCTCAAAAAAATCCATTCCTCTCGGGCTCTTCCACTGATGTCCCAAAATCTGCTTCACACTAAAAACACCCGCTGTGTCGAGCATGTGAACGAAGGCGCTGCTCTCTCCCTGTCAGGGCGCGTACGCTGGCTTCGTGTACACCTACGCCGTGACGCCGCCGATGTCACTGCCTCACAAGACGGCCGGTTACCTGGCCAGCATCTTCTGGGCGGCCATCACGGCGGGACGTCTGCTGTCCATCCCCCTGTCGTATCGCTTCCAGCCCGTCAGGCTGCTCCTGTTCAACCTGGTAAAGCCGGAGGAAGTCTTCACATGGACCGTCGCGTCCTTACTGATGACACACTCGTTCATCCTCGCTCCTCTTTGCTTCTCCCGCAGGCTGGGGCCATTGTCACGGTGTTGATGCTGCTCATTTTCTACACCAGCAGCGTCTTTCTGTTTGTCGGTACCTGTCTATGCGGACTGTTCCTCAGCAGCATCTTCCCCTGCATGCTCGCCTACACCGAGGACATCCTGGACTACCAGGGTAAAGTGAAGTGTCGATGCTGTAGCGCAGTGAAGAAAAGGTAATGAAGAAAAGGAGAGGAAGTTAAAAACATCCCTTTTATTGTCACAGGATGCGCAACGTCCGTCCTGGTGACGAGCGCCGGGATGGGAGAGATGGTGATGCAGGTTCTGGTCGGCTCAGTAAGTCACATGGCAAAATAAAGAGAAATGCTGGAGATTGAGAACCAGGTCCAGTAGCTTGATTTTGACTGTTTTCATCCGCAGATCATCCAGACCGAAGGCAGCTACAGCTTCCTGTTGTGTGGGATGATAATCGGCTGCCTGGGATTCATCTTCTTCTTTGGTCTCCTGCTGTTCCATCGGATGCACAGAAACTACCTCGCAGGTACAGTATCAACCAACCAACACCCGCCAACGCTGCGGCTGCTCAGCTGGGTTTTCTTACTTCTAACCCCTCCACCTCCACCTGCAACCCCACAGGAACATCGAAGAAGTCCGCCATGGTGGAGGAACCGGCAGCCGAGCAGAACGGATCCGCAAAAACAGAACAGAAGGAGGAGAGCGAGAGCATCTGAGACGGGACGGCGGCTACTGTGGACGAAGACTTGAGATGATTGACCGACCGATCGTCGTCGACCACATGTGCAACTGTTTCACCAAGTAGTTCGTCCGCTGCTGTCAAATTCTCGGCTCGTCTTTCTGTTTCATGTGAATCACAGTGTTCATCAGATGATGTTCTGTTTTATACGTCGTAGGTTTTAAAATTTACGAAACAAATATAATGATTATGCGAGCGGGTTGCCATGGAAAATATACTTTTGTATACAAAGCATCTTTTGTTTTCATATTGTTTTATGTGTTGTGCATATCTTTTGTGAATGTTTAAAGTCTATTAAATGTCTATTAAAAAATAGCTTTACAGAGGTTGTAAACACGGAGCGGTTTTGATTGATACAGATACGACACTCCACAGAAAACAACGTGGACACACAAATATGTTTATTTGTCTTTGCTTTTTGATATGAACTGTTCAGGAACGACAGCGTTTCACATCCAGCGTGTGAACGGACTGAGAACAAATGTAGAACGGACCCGAGCAGTGTTCCAACAGTGAACCGGTCGACCTGTGACTTCAGCCTCAGGACCAGTTGCAACAGGAACAGGAGCTGTCGAAGACCAGGCCGGCGGCACAGCGCTGGAAGTAGGTTTTCCCGGCGCTGCACTCGTAGAACTGGTTCTTGTTCGTCGGGTCTGGGTACATGCCGTTGGCCTTTCCAGCGCAGAAGCTGCTGTTCATGCCGCTGGTGCCTGAGTCGCCACCGGAGGAGCTGCTTCCTCCAGAGCTTCCTCCTCCAGAGCTTCCTCCTCCAGAGCTTCCTCCTCCAGACTTTCCTCCAGCGGTTGTGCTCACTCCGGCGATTGGGGGAAGGCGAGTGGCAGGAGGGGCACAGGCTGAAACACACCACACATTTCTTATTATTTTTCTCTGTTAAAAAAATATATGAATTTCCCAAGAAGGGTATTAGGGAGTCTCACCTGCTTGTTCCAGATTCAGGCCCTTTTTGAGAACGTTAATCATGGGGTATTTTCCCTGGTTGCAGAAAGTGCCCAAGTAGTCGTCCATGTCGATGGTCCACACCATGGCACCGCCGAAATTACTCTTCTTCAGCCAGTCAACCTACGGACAGCCAGAAGGGGGCGGTGTAGCGTACACAGCTTTTTTAATCGAACAAGCTCATCACAAGGCCTCGACGAGGGGCCACGACTCCACACATACAAATACAGGTTCTGACAGGGTTGTGGAGATAATTCCTCACGGTCAAAGCGATCGGTCCGTGCATGTGTCTCTCACCTTGATCTGGAAGCTCTTGATGTCATCATAGCCCACCCACTGGTTTCCCTTGTAGGCATATGGCACATCCTGGGCCTGGTTCCAAACCTCAGTGGCTCCATCTTTTAAGAAGCCGCAGATCTGTAACGTGACAGGAGATCAGACATGAGTAAAAATGTTACAGATGGGAAAAGTAAAAACTGAATAAAGCATTTTCGAATAACTGAGATGGTAAGTAAAATGAAATTCAAAAAGAAGTGAGTTTGTAAAAGTCACAAAAGTCATTCAGACCCCAAGTCCTGAGGAAGCACATTTATAAAATGCGTCTTTAAGACATCAGATCTCTTCCGGGAGATTGTTCCAAAGAGAAAAGACCCGGTCACCCTTCGTCGTACCTCAAAGTAAGCGAGCTCTCCGGCCTCCTGCGTGTACTTCCCTGGAGTTCCGGCACCTGCGATGGGGGCTCCGACACCGTGGTCCGCAGGGTTCCTCAGAGTGAACGTGTTGCCGTATGTGGGGAAACCAACAATCAGCTTCTCTGCCGGGGCTCCCTGGCTCTTCCAGTAGTTCATGGCATAGTCCTGGAACAAAGGAATTGGGAAACATGGATGTTGAACTAGATACAGTATACACCCATTAATACAACTAATACTGTACTTACCACATTGAAGTAGATGAAGCCGCCCTGGTCCTCGGGGCCTCTGAACAGGGGGCTACAGTCACCAGTCATGGGGTCCCAAGATCCGTGGAAATCATAGGACATCACATTGATCATATCCAGGCTCCTGGTGGTGGAAATCAAGGGGGAAAGGTCACTAACACGCCTCAGTTCAGTGGTTTTAGTCTGAAGAATAAAGATATTCCATACAATATGTCACCAGGGCCACAAATATTGCTTTGAATGCTTACTGGCCAAGTTTGGGAATCTGATAAGCAGAATCGATGGTGTCCTTTCCGGCCGACACGGCAGCAGAGATCAGCAGACGAGCCTTGTTGCTCTGCTTGGCCTCGTTCTCGAAGGCAGCTCTCAGCTCCTGTTGAGTGTCGACAGTAGAGATGAAATATTTAGTGTGAACTCAACTCCAGGATTCATAATCCATGAGCTGTAGCTGAATTGTTTAGATTTTTCTTCATTCGTTAAACCAGAAACGACAGACCGACCTCCAGGAACACGGAGTAGTACTGTTTGTCCTGCGGGGGGCTTCCTCTGTTGGCTGGATACTCCCAGTCGATGTCGAGCCCGTCGAACTCGTACTGCCTCAGGAATGAAATGACGGAGCTGATGAACGTCTGGCGGTTGGATGGGCTGGACACCATTTGTGAGAATCTGTAACGTGGGAAGAAGAAATGCATTAGAGCATCTGATCCTCGTTGCTTTTCGAGTCGGTAGATTCCTGCAGACGAACTCACCCCGCGGAGCCAAAGTTCCATCCGCCGACCGACAGAAGCGTCTTCAGGTCTCCGTTCCTGCCGAGGAATCGAACAGTTTACTACCTTAACTTCACTGGTGGAACCTTGAATCTGTTCTTCGTGACGATTATTATGAGAGAGGTGTTCTTTTGAGTGACTCACTGGTTCTTCAGGCCGTTGAACTGACTGTACAGCTCCACATCGTTCCACTCGTACGTGGCCAGCTGGTTGTCCTTGATGGTGGCGAAGGCGTACAGGAGGTGGGTGCACAGGCACGGGTCGATGTCGTTGGGCATGAAAATGGTCGGAGGTGGTCTGTACTGTGCCCAGTTGGTGAAGTAGCATGACAGGATGAAGGACGAGCCTTTGGTACGTGAGAAAGACATGAATTATGGACCATAAAAGGAAAAGAAATGAAAATCCCATAATCATAAATTGCTTACCAAGCTGTGCGTGCAGCAGCAGGGCCAGAGCTGCAAAGTAAAAAAAACACTCATAGTTATCTTAGAGCTAAATACATTTAATGTAAGTAGAAAAGAAAATGCCAAAAAAAAGATTTAATATGCTGCACATCCACATTTTGGAAAATCGCATTTCTCAGGAGAGAAATCTACCAAATATAAAAGAGAAAAATGTTTTTGCACTCACCCGTCACAAACAGTACTTTGCCCATGATGACTACCGTGTACAAGACGGTCGCCCAACGCGCTGCACTCACTTTTATACACAACCGAACGGTTCGAACTCAACACAACTGGGCCATCGGCCAAAAACTGGGTTGTTTGCAGAATGATTGCTTCAGAAATGTGCTCGCCCAAGGAGTCGTACATGTGATTACTTATCATGCTAATACGCCGCCATTCTCCACGAACGCATTCTCCTTGTGTGAAGGTCTCGTTCATCCAGAGCAAACACGTTTACAGCTTCTGCAGCAACGTACAGTAAAAATATGATTCATCCCACTGTATCTCAGGAAGTAGATACACTATTTTGTTTTGTTATGGCTTGCCTGTTCAAATTGTGATGAAAATTCTTATTTCAAAATTCCAATAAAAAGGGTTTTAAAGTTTTAAATATTAGAATATTAGAATTACAGACACAGCAAAGAAAAAAGGTGACACAGATTTTTTCTGTGATTTGACAAAGATCATGAATCTATGAGATATTATGATTTTTGTTAATTTCATCCTACAGCTGTTGAGCAATGATAATGAGCAGTGAAAAATATTTACTCACATAAACAGATCGTGACAATAATCAAACTGAAAAGAGGATCATAATGTGCCATGAACAGAGTTATACATTAAGTTTAAAAGCACTCACTGGCTGAAGGGAGAACTTATCTAATCATTTCACCTCCATAATAACGCAGCCTCGTTTATCTCAAACAGTTTATGTAATATTTACAGTAAGATATGCCGGTGTCAATAAAACACGTCTTGGCTGAGTCAAAGCAGAAGTGAATGTCATTTGATTTTCCAAAACATCTCTCTGCAATCTGCCTTTCATGACGCGTTAACCCGAACCCTAAATGTCAAGGGTATGTCGTCAGTTACATCATCTGGAATAACAAATCAATATACGTTTTTACCAAGGTAATTTCATCATTGGCAGCTTACTTCACAGTTCTGAAGAATTATGCAACCTCTGTGCTGCTCACATGTCATCACCGCGTGTGTCACCAGCGTAGTTCTGTTTTTTAACCGTTTTTAAAAGCTGTCAAACGTGGATAATTATACTGTAAAGTTTGCTTGAGGTTCAGTGCGATCCTGCATGTCAGTCTGAACGCAAAATATAGTGTTTTAAAGCCCCATTGTTTCAATTTTGTTATTTTCTGGCGTCGTCTGGCGGTAAAGTTGCAAACCGCAACCAACTGAGCGACCGACAGGGGACACTTTATGGTGGCGCACCGCTGATTCCATTTCCGGTTTCCGGCAGCGTCTGAAAATTCAACATGAATGCGACGTATTCTGGAACCGTTTAGTCCAACAACCGTATTCAACACGACGTAGAAACATGGAGACTCACACGGAGGTCGGTCCACCTCATGGAACTATATTTAACTTATTCATAGGGGATTGTACATATATGAACACATAGTCATGGACGATATGTTTCTGTGAATTAGTTCTTCTAAATATTACACACTGTACCTTTAATCTCACACAATCTACACAGATTACCCAACGACAATACGACTTTCTTATGCACATCATGATATTTGCCTCACCGACATCTGCAAGTAGACATGATAGTTGTTTGTTTCAGTAAATACATAATATTTATAAATATACAACAAAATAATATCTCAAACTACTTTTATAGATACTGTCATAACAAAAATGTGTTACTTGTCAAGATAATGATTAATAAAAAAAATTATAACATGATCTATGAAATATTATATTGTTCAGATTGGAACTGCACCTCAGAAATCAGCATCACAGTGACACTGACATATCCGCATGAAATATCGAAGTCTGTGAAAAGAAATATGAAAGCATGATCCCTTATAATAATACTGGCATCAGCTACATCTACATTAAAATGCTATTAGAAATGTACATTAGCTCAAAAAGGCAAAGAATCAAATTAGAGGAAGAAAAACCCAGAGGGAACACGTAGACAGATGGATGTGAAGCGTCTGCAAAATGGACTTTCTAAATATTGATTAGGTCTGATTGGTCTGCGTCACACTGTGGTTGATCATCTGCGAGGGACAGAAACAGAATTCATGTACAAGAAACGTATTATGTCTTCTGATGGTTTGGCCTTTAGCGCCACCTGCTGCTTGAGTGAACACACTGACTTTACAGTTCCCAAATCAGAACAAGACACATTCATGTTGGATTTCACAAGTGAAATCAGAAAGGAAATAAAGACCGATGAGTAACCGATTGAGCAACTGATTTAGCAACTTCACCACATCGGGGGAAACAATAAATAAGAGGAAGCTTCTGAATGTTGCATTTGGCTTCTTCTTCACAAAGCTCAGTCTGCTCCCATTATGAAGATCACCGGGATATTTGTTGGCTTCCTTGACGGTAACTTTTGAAAACTTGCATATAGCTACGACAGAGTAACATGGAAAGAAGGAAAGAATGGTTTGATCAACTTACATCATGCGATGTGTTTTGTTTCTCTTGTGCTTCCTGCAGCCACACTTCTGTGTCTCGTCTGGCTGAAGGAGCCAACGCTGGCCTCGGGTCAGCTGACGGCTCCAGACGTGGTAGTCGCGGCGGCCGGAGGATCCGTGACGGTCGCCTGTCGGTATGGCTATGGGTACAGAAGACACACAAAGTACTGGTGCAAAGGTCCGGTGTATGAAACTTGTGCCATACTGGTGAAAACACCCAGGAACCGACCCAGTGACAGAGCCTCCATTGTTGACAACAGCAAGGCGGGAGTCTTCACGGTGACGATGACCTCACTCAGAGACGACGATGAGGACGTTTACTGGTGCGTCGTCGCCACTTTTGGAATAAACCCCCACACTCGTGTCAAGCTCCTCGTCTCCCACACAGGTACTGTACTCTACTGTACTCCACTGTACTGTATCATCACCCCACACACAGAAATACCACCGCTCTTTCTTGACTTCCTTGCTGTGGTGGTGTCGATTTAATACTGATGCAGAGAGATGAAAGCTCGTGTAACTGATCTTAACTCCAAACTAGGATCTATTTTATTTCTGTAAAATTTCAAATGTCATTATTCAATCAGTTGTGTTGTTATGGTATTTTGTGGTGAAGCTAAAGACAATGTTCTACATTGTACCACAAAAAAGTGCCTAACTAACGAACTAACTAAATTGGCAAACTCACAAAAAAAAAACAACAAAAGGTCGTACGAATTAACTCCATGAAAAAATCCACCAAATAACTAGACTAACCAAATAACTCCCTCACTAACCGACCCACCCACTAACTAACCCACCAGCTCACTGACTAACTGACTGTGTCGACCCTATCCTATGAAAATATCCTCCTCTAAACAGAAAAGCCCAACAGTGAAGATGATGAGCGTGTCGTTCCCAACTCCTGGGCGCCAGCGTCCATCCGTCAGTGACGTTTAACTTTGAACTCCAACTGTCTGTTTTTATTTTCCAGTGGTAACTCCCACCAACAACACCACATGGACACTGGAGCATGAGCAAGTACGGTAAGAGGAATCACTGGTGTAATGTACAGTTCAGTCGCATGTTGTCATTGAGTGACACATTGATAAACCACTAAAAACAAGTTCATTAAATGGAAAAGCACACGCACGACGATGTGCCGCGTACATGAAGAGTAACGGCTTCTGATCTCTGTTCACTAGTTGGTGGGCGACTCTACGTTGGATCCTCTTTGTCTCCATGTTGTGTTGTTTGGTGTCGACACATGTCGGCGTGTGGCGGATACGAAAAGCACCGGAAACTCGTCTGTAACAACGGGTTCACCATCAAAACGCAAACAACTGTGAACGACAGTCAGGAAACGGCACATTTTGAAATCACGGGTGAATTATGGCCACGGAGCCGCTCCTCCAGCAGACGCTGTGTCCGTGGGTGAATCCAACTGAAATATAAACCAAGTGAAAAACTGGCTCTCAGCTTCTCTTTTCTCATATTTGAATGATGATGAAAACCTCATTAACTTCAGTGCCGGGGCCTGGGGAACTTTTGGGCTCAACTTTGGACTTCATTGAATTCATTTACAGATCTAATACATGGACGCTTTTTAAGATTGTTTCTTTTCGCAGTTTCTATGTGTTTTTACTAAATATGTCAGTGTCCAACTCCAACATTATGCAGAAATGAAGGCCCGACTCTTGTGAAGTGCTGAAAAAACATGCGGCCAATTAATGCACCAAGTGGTGTTTATGTAAACTGGTGATTTTCATTTTTAAAAAATCAAAAGCAATTTATGCTCCTGAACACTTCATGTATTACTCTGAAAGAACGGCGGCGGTGGTGATTTGTGATCTGTGCCAAGCATTTTTCAGCATGTCGAGTTTGATATTGTGCTTCCAGAACTGGACTCCGGTCGGGGCCCAATTTTGAAAAAATAATGATAATAGTAGCAAAAATAGTTTATCCTTACTTCTAAAATCCCAAAATATTACTCCCATTTTCCTCACAGTTTCAGTATATGTATATTTAAGGTTACATATCTTTGTGTAAGTCTCTAAGTCTGGCTCTGCAGCGGGGGATGCAGCCTGGCTTCCTGTACCATCAGTGACATCTACACCAGCAGGTGTAAGGAAGGACCCCACCCACCCTGACAATGGACTGTTTGTCCCCCTCCCCTCGGGCTGTGAGACTGGAAACTGCTTCCTGTTGGTTTAGAAGCTGCACATTTCTAAGATGCTTTGGATCCCAACACTCCATGTTTGGAAAGACAGTAAAGAACAATGAACCCTGACGTGTACTGTATACACTGTACACTGTGTACAGACAAGTGGCCTCCCACCTGTACAGTAAACTAGAGCTGCAACTAACGATTATTTTCATCATCGACTCATCTGTGGATTGTTTTCTCCATTTATCAATCAGTTGTTTTGTTTCATAAAATGTCAAAGAATGGCGAAAACTGTCGATCGTCTTTACCAAAACCCCCGAGATGATGTTTTGTTTCGTCCACACACCAAAGATCTTCAGTTCACTGTCACTGAGGAGCAAAGAAACCAGAACATATTCACATTTAAGAAGCTGAAATCAGAGAAACTCAAAACGATTAATCGAAAATGACGGGAATAGTTGGCGATTAATTCAGTAATGAGTCACTGTTGCATCAACACGGTGTCAGAGCTCAGACTCTGGTGAGGCTGCAGGAGGATGCGAGGGACTGTGACCAGGTGACGTCACCTCTTCCGCAGCCTCATCTTGTGTCAAGACAGCAAACATAACCACCGGATGTTATCTTCCAAAAGGTAAAAGCATTTAAAAAAAATAAAAGGAAACAAATTAAGATTATTTATATAAACTGAGAAATAATTCACACGAGGGTTAAACCCCCCCCCCCCACCGCAGATTAACAACCGTGGAGTAATTTTGTCTTCTTTATATTTTCATATATAAATCATATATGTTATAATCAGAGGCGTCGATTGCCAGCTGCTCGGGGCCCCCAGGTCAGTAGGGGGCCCCCGAGGGCTGACAAACTTCATTACTACAGCAGTGACAATTCGCAAAGTTTGCAATGACAGTAGGAGACCCCCCCTAAGGGGGCCCCACCTGACTCTACCGACCCCCGCTGCAAGTTTTTTTCTTTACGCCTGTTGCACGTGACGTCACTGACGTGCACAATTCAGTGTAAGCAAACTTCATAACAACGAATGCCACTCAAAAAAGAAAGAAATAGGAAAAAAGCAGGACGGTGGTAAATTGAACAGATAATAATGATTCAATATAATACTACATAACTAAATGCTGCTAGTCTAGACTTAACTGTGGAGGAGAGACACTTGAATAACGTGACTTCCACTCGCATCACATTATTTCTTTTGTTTACTGTGATGTTTGGTGAGTGTATTTAGATATATTGTTCATGTACACTCTAAATGTAAAAACCTTAGTAGCCATAGTGCAGGCTCCGACACACAAATTTCATCATCTGTATATATTTTATATATTTTCTGTTATATTTTGTACATACCTATTGCTTTTTAAAATTTCTTCCTATATTCTTCTATCCACTATGCTGCTGTAATGTCCAAATTTCCCCATTGTGGGACGAATAAAGGCATATCTTATCTAATCTTATATAATATTACCTGTATCGGCACTATGTTAAATAACATTGTCCCTGAAATGTAAAATATTAAACAATGAATAGTTTGTAAATAGATAGATTATTTATATCATAATGGTGATGAAGGCTGGTTCGAGGGGCTCCCCTTTGATTTTTTTGCCTAGGGCCCCCACATGGTTAAGAATTGGCCTCTGGTCATGGTGCTTGTCCTGTATCGCCTGCAGCGTCGGGTGTTTTATTTTGAAGGTGAACATCCGGTGTGTATCTGTCCGTTGTGAATCTGTCCGGCTTGACGCTGCTGCTGCTGCTGCTCGCTGGTGCCAACGCCCGGCGAAACACGCACTCACCGCGGAGAGGACGTGAGCGAGCGACGAGACGGAGCGACACCGGTTCGTACCGCAGACGTTCTCCCGACACCTGCGTGTGTGTGTGTGGGTAGTTAGCCGGCAGCGGTCCTGACCGTTAGCCGCAGCTCGTTCGTTAACCAGCGGATTAGCCGTCCGCCTGCTAACCGGCTAACGAGCTAGCATTGACGAGTGATTACCAGCGGCTGCGTTAGCTTAGCTTAGCTAGCCGAAGAAACGCAAACATATGTCCATTTATGTTCTCCCCATTATTGAAGTATTTGGTGTAACACTCATATATTCACCCGTTGTCCAATTGTCACGCACTAAAGTTAGCAACGTAATTAAAAAAATTTAAAAATAAAAAAAGTCACCGAGCTACCAGCCAGTGAGCTAACGTTGTCACTAGCTAACCGGTAGCCTCCAGACAGTGATGGAGCAGGGGTGTGACACTGGAGCAGCCTCATCCTCCCCTCGGATCCCACTGCTCATCGTCACCAACTCAGCAATTTAGCACTAAAAAAATTGTTGCAGGTTTATGAAATATTAACGTGTGTGTGTGTGTGTGTGTCACTCACTCCTCTCCTCTGCAGCTGGACCATACAGGCACAGAGATGCAGACGATCAAGTGTGTGGTGGTGGGCGATGGAGCGGTGGGGAAAACCTGCCTGCTCATTTCATACACCACCAACAAGTTCCCCTCCGAGTACGTTCCGACAGTAAGTGGGTTTGCAACTGGCAGATACACGTACGACGACGACAATCAGCCGAGTGAGAAATAATCCAGAATTATTGTTTTACTTTTCTTTTTTTTAAAATCTCAGGTGTTTGACAACTATGCAGTGACCGTGATGATCGGGGGAGAACCGTACACCCTCGGCCTATTCGACACAGCAGGTGAAGTTGCTTTATTCCTCTTTAATTCCTTTCCACAGTCTGTCACATGATGCGTGAATGTGTGTTTTCGTCCGTGTGCAGGTCAGGAGGATTACGACAGGTTACGACCCCTCAGCTACCCACAGACAGACGTCTTCTTAGTCTGTTTCTCAGTCGTGTCACCGTCCTCGTTTGAGAACGTTAAAGAAAAAGTGAGTACGGAATGTTTTTTAAGAAAAAAGTCGTCGGAGTCGATGACCTGCCAATGTAATAACTCCCTCTCTTCCCTACAGTCTGAAATTACAGTATAAAGTGCCATGGAGTTATTGCCGGAGACTAATCTCAGGTTTTCATATGTTCATATGTCATTGGTTGATTACACGCACGCTTGACAGCAAAGGACCAAAATTTGATTAGATTTACATTAAAACAAACCTAGGAAGTTAGTTTCATTACAAATGACAACACACACATTCAGTCAGGCCTCAGCAGACAACGCATGACAAGACAAGGTGCCACGTACCGACACGCGATGACAAGTACTGTAAGAGGACATTGATGTCGCTCAGGGGCACATCGAGACACTACATTAAACATACAATGTTAAGGCTTCAGTATCTTGGAGCAAGTTATGTATTTTAATTCCTAACTGTTCAGGGCATCAGAATATTTACAGATGTTTGAGTGTGCCAGGGACTTGACACAGTTTTTGTAATTTCGCGTCTGTGCACCGGCACAAGGGATTTGAAATGAAGCAGTCAGGATGTGATCGAAGTGAAGAGTTTCAGGTTTAATTCAAGCAAAAATATTGAATGAACCTTTTTGGAGTTATAGACGTTTTTTACACATAGTAAGGAAATATTCATTGTCAGAATTCAGTGATATGACTTTTGGATCTAAATTGTCTAAGTGTTTTGGGGCAAAAAAATCATACTAGATGATGTGAGATGTTAGGTTTTTAAAAAAACGGGGGTTAAAGTCCAGGGCTGCAACTAACGATTATATTTAATATCGATTAATCTGTCGATTATTTTCTCGATTAATCGATCAGTTTTTTGGTTCATAAAATGGTGAAAAATGTCTGATGGTGTTTCCCAAAACCCTCATGGTGATGTTTTGTTTTGTCCAAACACAAGATATTTAGTTTACTGTCACAGAGGAGCAAATAAACCAGAACCTATTCATATTTAAGAAGCTGAAATCAGAGAATCTCAAATCTTAAGTGTCCTTGGGACAAGACGCTGAACCCCAAACCACCCCCGAGGGGTTCTGCCGTTACTGTGTGAATGGAAAATGTGATGGAGAGAAGCACTATTAATAGAAGTGCTGCGTGAATGTGACTCACTTTGAGTGACGGTGTCACACAGAAAAACACAAAATAATTGCAGTCCACCTATCTACTGTCGGGAGTATAGCCGTCCTTCTTCTTGCCAGCACACACACTTACACCTTTACAGCTCATAACGAATACATCACACTATTTTCATGCCTAACACCATTTTTTTTCTCCTTCTCCGCCAGTGGGTTCCTGAAATAACTCACCACTGTCCCAAGACCCCGTTCCTGTTGGTGGGCACTCAGATCGACCTGCGCGACGACCCGTCCACCGTGGAGAAGTTGGCCAAGAACAAACAGAAGCCCATCACCCCCGAGACGGCAGAGAAGCTCGCTCGGGACCTGAAGGCCGTGAAGTACGTGGAGTGCTCGGCTCTAACGCAGGTACGATCTCTCTCCTGTTGAAAACAACTCTTACTTACAGCTGGTTTGTGTGTGTGTGTCTGTGTCTGTGCTTGGCGAGCGTGTGTTAATCAGAGATGTTACGATACCGAGTACTGATCTGATACCAGTGCATAAGACAAACAGATGCATACAGACAATTAAAAGTCACAGAACTTCTTTTATGATCTAGTTTGACAGTTGCAGAACTGAAAAAGATCACAAATAAATCAACTGGGACTAAACAACAATCACTTCCTTTAAACAGCTGTTAAAGGGGCAGTAAGCGACTCTAAAGCAACAAGTTTTGTTAAAAAAAGCAGCAAATATTCCCTCACAGTCCACTAGCTGTGGGTTCTGTGTGAGGCAAAATGAAAATCCAGGCTCTGCGAATCGAAAACAAAATAAGGGTGCGGCCCTCACAACACTGCGAGTGCGGTTTGTTAAGATCACTCGTCGACGCCTTAAGAGACGAGCTAACGGGTTGCGCAGTATTGGCCTCGTGGTATGCTCATCCATCCCTGTACCAGAGGTCGTGGGTTCGCTGCCGGACCAGAGCAGTGAAATCACAACAACAACAGCAACAAGAGAGAGAAACTAGCCCTCTACCAAACTGCTTACTGTCCCTTTAAAGTACAGCCACAGCATTTCAAAATAAAAGACCTTTAATCTGAATCTGTCTCAGTGACGTTGCCGTTTTTACTCGTGGAACTTTCCAGCGTGACATTTTGACAAGTTGCTGACATTTTCTCTAGTTCTGCTCCAACGCCACACCACAGGAAATCACTTCTTCTTCTTCTCCGCCAGTGGTAGAACAGCTCAGCTCCTGCTTTGTAGCAGTGAAGATTTGATTTGTGGGACAAGAAAATTGCAGTTTTGAGTTCAGTTCAGAGTGAAACTACTTTAAAGACGTGGCATCGGATCGGTTCACAGATTTGAGAACTCGCTGATATCCGGAGACATTTCCGATGCTGGAAATCGGTATCGGAACATCTCTAGTTTCAGTGTCGATGCTTGGCCTTGTCTCTTGCTAACAGACCTTCAGCTTCAGACTCTCGTCTAACTCGTGTCGTGTGCCTGTCTCTCTCTCTCCCTCTCTCCTCCTCCTCTTCTTCCTGTAGCGGGGACTGAAGAACGTTTTTGACGAGGCTATCCTCGCCGCTTTAGAGCCGCCCGAAACTCAGAGAAAGAGAAAGTGCTGTTTGTTCTGATGTCTCCCTCTCGCATCTCGCTCTTGCCTCTCGATTCGTCTGCTGCTGTGTGTCGCTAAAAACAACCACGATGCTCTTTTAAAAAAACCTTCCAAAACTTTCTTCTGACCCTTAACTTTTTTTATTTTCCTTCTGATCAATGTGTCGCTTTTCTTTCGTTTTTCCACTTCACAGTTATCGATGCTGCCTAATGTGACAAAAGTGCCAATCTTTCTTTCTCTCAGTCGTCGGTCTGTGTGACTGGACATGGCTGAGTTTGTTTTGTTCTGTTAATAATTACAGTAATTAGCTCTTAAGCATCAGTTACGCTACAAAGCATTGAAGCTACATTCCTTCTTTTTTTTCTACTGCAGCATCAAACGTTTTCCCCCCCTGGGCTTTTGTCTTCACTAGAACAACTTAATCATGAGAGTCTTGTATATGTTATTTGAATAAAGGAACATTTTGATCGCCCTGCTCCATTTCCCCCTGAATATGTTAATTAGTATTCTGTAACACAGCTCCTGTTTTGAACGTGAATATTTTGTTTTCCACAGAAAGGGTTAAAGAATGTGTTTGACGAGGCGATACTCGCCGCCCTGGAGCCGCCCGAGCCTAAGAAAAGACGTAAATGTGTTCTGCTCTAAAGCTCCGACGAGCAGCCGACTTCTCCACAACTCACGTAGGGTCACTTCTCCTGAACGAGCACATTCCACGATGGAACATTTGTCTTCTGAACGACTCTGCCTGCACACACGCGCCCTCAACGTGCTGAACGTGGTTTTTAAGATTGATGCTTTTGGTGATGATTAGAGACGTGAACTCCATAATATGAACGTCGACAAACTGCAGGCGACCTCAGTAGATATTAGTTCAGTTCAGCAGAGTTCATTTATAAAACAAGTGACCATGAAGTGTTTTTTTTGTGGATCTAAACCTTTTAATGACGAGTTGAGGTGAGATGCTTTTACTGTAAGTTAATCACTTGTACTGTATCTTCAACCCAACTGGCAGATAAGACTTCATGTTTCTTCCATCACTGACGGGGCGTCTAGCGATATACTGTACCTACCGACTAACGTCATGGAAATGAAATATTTTCTTTTCCAGGAATTATTCTTTACAAAAAGAAAAGAATTGACAGAATTTCAGAGGGTTGGTCAGAGTCACACAGTTTCACACGTCAGTGTAAACTCAAGTCTCCTGAAAGATCTCCTGACGTAATGTGACATTTCTGGGTTATTGCTCCGTCGTAGTCGTAGTTTGCCCCCTGAAGAAAACAACCTGATAAATTGATGCCCGACAAGCAGAAATCCACGAGGCTGAAACAAACAAAGTGAACATTCCATTGGAAGTCATCCATCACAAATATTCCTTCAAAGATACATGCAAAGAGCCTGAGCACAATAATTTCCTACACAAGTTAATGAGAAGATGATGTTTACGCCCTCGTAAAAGAACTTTTAAGATGGAAACAACACACATTGTGACTGTTCTTTTGAAATTCTTGTGACGACTGAACTGACACTATTTGCGTTTCTTTTAGCGTCACCCACGCCAAGATGGTGGGCTTGAATTTGATTTGTAAATAATAGTGAGAATAAACGTATCGACTGAATGAAAACGTGTGCGTTACTGAAAACCAGATGTAAAGAAGCTGACGTGGACACCGAACATCCCACTCACCAGGAGAACAACAAAGTTTCTTGGACTATGATTTTTATTCCGTTTGCCATCAGAGTTGTTCTGTATCTCGCTTGTGATGACGTCACAATAAAAACAGTATCATGAATAAACTTAAAGTTCAAATACTACACGTTGTCTGTCGTGAATAATACAGAGGTTATGGACTTGATGACGGAGGGACGAGATGTGTGAAAGCACACATTTCAAATGGATAAATATTTGTGCCAAAAAAACAATGTTTAGTATCATAAATTTTCCACATTACAGAGCAGTGCAAAGAATATCTGATTTCCATCATGGCCGCTGGAGGAGAGAGAAGTGCTGCAGTGTTATAACAACATGACAAGACAGAATCACTTCTGGTTCCTTCATATAGATACAAATATGATCACACCAGTTTCCAATGAAAACAACTGGGAGGCAAACAAACAGAAGAACCAATCACAGAGCCTGTTCTTCCAAACTGTTCATGGCTTCCTGTCCCCCAGCAACTCGTCAGAACCAGACGAAAATCACAAAACACCGAATAGGGTTCAGTCAGGAATGTGGACGTTTTTCAGTGTTTGGAACCTGAGAGTCTCTGTGACGTCTTTGCTGCGTATCAGGATTTAAAATGGCTCTTTGCTTATCAAACAAACTACTTGTAGTTGTTTCTGCCTTCACTTCAAAATGGCTTCAGATAATATCTTCAGATGATTTTTAATCTACATGTACAGTATTAGATGTTTACTCAAGGTGCGGTACAAGGAGGTTATGTCATAGCGTTTTAACTATAAGATAAAATAACCAGAGTGTGTATAAGGCAAACAGGAAGCAGCTGAACGCTCGATGAACCCAGAGGACTATGTGTCCACCGCCGGACAGATCTCCACGCAGCTGTCAGTGACACGGATTCCAAACCATCCTGCCCAGAACTGCGTGTCCTTGCCTCCGTGGCAGAAACGGATGAATCTCACACCGGCTCCATAGTTCTGGAAAACATGGGTCATCTGAAAAACAAAAAAAATCCAGTCAAGTCAGTCCTGATCGGTCCTTTGGGCTTCGTAGGAACCTCATCCCAAACCTCACCATACTAATTAAAAGCTGTGTGCGCTGCACGTACCTGATTCCACTTCTGATCGTTCCACTGCTCAAAGGTAGAGGGCTCCGGAGCGAACGTGTGGATCGGCCTCTTCCTTTGATTCAGCAGCTCCACGCAGATTTCGTACTCGCTGCCGCAGTCCCATCGCGGAGCGTACCTGATGTCACACGGACGGACCAGCGTGAGCAAATACTGTCCATCAGTTGGGTTCAACAACCACGGGCAGTTTCTAACGTTTCAGATAAGATACAAGATCAATTTGAGTGTAAAAATCACAGTGTCTCCTAAAAACTATATAAACATGGACGTAGTCACCGGAAAATAGGGATGCAAGTGAGAAGAAAAGATTGTTGTCCGAAACACTTTCAAATGACCTTTCAAATGACTTATAAATAATGAAACACTTGACCGAATACGTTTTTAATCATTTTTTTCACCATTGCATGAATGAAATAGCCTAAATGTGCGTTTTGATTTTCAAGGGGAATTTTTTTTTTTACAAAAGTACAATTTATAAATATGTATATAATATTGAACTTCTTTTCTTTTTTTTTTAACATTCCAGCAAACATTATACCAGCAAAACACAATATAACTTCAAATTAATAAATTAGAACAAAATAAAACACTTTGTTCCACGCTGGCAGCTTTTTGATCTCGTTATTAAAAACATTGTACGGTAAAAACTAATTGTTGTTCGGTCTTTTCACTTATTCATAATTTCGATGACCGAACATTCGGCGCATCCCTTCCGAAAAATGAAGCCAATGTGCCTGAAGTCTGTATTCTCTGTAACGCTCAGCAGAGGGCGACTCCACTGGTTGTTTCTATAGAAGTCTGTGAGAACTTGACTCTACTTCTCACTTGATTTATAACGTCAGTAAACATTTTCCTGAGGAGGTTTATGGTTCAATCTCTAGATTCAAGTCATCTTCAATAACAGCACGATGACACAAGTCTCTTATTCTACCACTGTAATAAATGGTTTTTTTTAATGTAACTGGTTTTATTTACTCAATGTTTAATATGGAACTAGTTTAATGTTTTAGTCATTTTTGGATATAACTTTTTGGAGCCACATCTGAAACTCAGCCCTCCATAGTTTTCTTATCGGTAACATTTATTCTCACGTTTAACGACTCTATGCAGACGACATACCAATGAATATTGACAAGATCTATCGGTCAAATCAATTTTAGAGGGATTCAGTCTGCCGTCGAATTACACAACCACATGGGTGCGTGCTGCTCTCACCAGTCAGATATTCTGATGTCCGGCTGGAAGTGATCCATGAACGATGGGCCGTAGCCCTCCTTCTCCAGATCGATCACCTGGGCCTTCTTGCACATCCTGCAGAGAGCATAGCACGTCTTAGTTTCTACATTAATATTATTCACGTATGTTTTCTTGCATGTCTCCTGGAAATTCACCCATAAGAGGTCACAAAGTTTTGCTGGACTGTATCGACTGGATGCGGCACCATAACTCCCTCGACTTTCCACCGGTCGCCACCATTCTCCAGAATCTGCCAACCCTCCATGTTCACTATAAAAACAAACAAACGATTGTGAGAGAAAGTATTTTGTAGACCAACGACCTTTCGCACAACCAGCACATTATAAAACTAAATGTTATTCTTGCGGCTTCTTACGCTCTGCTCTCGGGTTCTTGAGGAGGTTTCTCCTCTTCTTGCACAAGAAGTAAAACAACCTCCAGTCTTTGGGTATTTTGGAAGCATCCCTGAGGCGATACCCTTCTCGCCTGCATCGCTCTCTCCACAGAGATTCGCTGTCGGCCACGTCTTTCCACTGGTGGCAGACCAGCTTACAAGTACAGACAACCTGATCTGGAGGGAGGTTCAGGTAGATCTCCTCCAGGATCTCCAGAGGAACACAGGACAGCTGACGGAGAACAAAAGAGCAGGCCGATGAGATGAAGCTGCGATTTGACTTTGGACTAATGCAATCAAAAAAGTTTAGATTGCATTAGTCAAAAAGTGTCTTGTGCCCGTTTTTTCTTTATTGACCCTCTCACTCTTATCACTCCTATCACTGTCTCTTGTCAATAATTGTTTCTTCCTTCATGCCTTCATTCTGATTTTGCACTGTTCTTTCATTTTTCTTGAATAATAACAATTGATAAATGACAATAAAAGATTAAACATCCATTGCAATTTCACACTTGTAATCGTAAAAAAATAATTATTTAACTTGAATTAAGAAAAAATAAACATTTAATTATTTATGTACAATGTAAACATAAATAAAAAATGTACATTGTTTATTGTGTACAATTAGAGATTTAATACTGGTAAACATAAGTTCTGACACAATATTATCGGCCAACAGATTTATCGGTCGGGCTCTAATAAATTATATATATTTATACATAGGAATGTCCCTGTCCCATTCGTACTGTTGTGGTGCTTAACATCTTTCTGATGTGCTTTGTCATATTTGAAGACTTTAATATAAAAGATCATTCAGATTATTGTTGAAGATGAAAACCTCTGCTCATCTGACACGAGTACAGCTGCTGTCGTCACCGACCGTCAACTGTCAAAACATCAATCCCCGAGGAGCGAGATTCAACCGCCGGAGGAGCGAGATTCAACCCTCCCGAGGGGCGAGATTCAACCCTCCGGAGGAGCGAGATTCAACCCTCCCGAGGAGCGAGATTCAACCCTCTCGAGGAGCGAGATTCAACCCTCCCGAGGAGCGAGATTCAAACCTCCCGAGGAGCGAGATTCAACCCTCCCGAGGAGCGAGATTCAACCCTCTCGAGGAGCGAGATTCAACCCTCCCGAGGAGCGAGATTCAAACCTCCCGAGGAGCGAGATTCAACCCTCTCGAGGAGCGAGATTCAACCCTCCCGAGGAGCGAGATTCAACCCTCCCGAGGAGCGAGATTCAAACCTCCCGAGGAGCGAGATTCAACCGCCCGAGGAGCGAGATTCAACCCTCCGGAGGAGCGAGATTCAAACCTCCCGAGGAGCGAGATTCAATCCTCCCGAGGAGCGAGATTCAACCCTCCCGAGGAGCGAGATTCAACCCTCCCGAGGAGCGAGATTCAACCCTCCCGAGGAGCGAGATTCAATCCTCCCGAGGAGCGAGATTCAACCCTCCGGAGGAGCGAGATTCAACCGCCCGGAGGAGCGAGATTCAACCGCCCGAGGAGCGAGATTCAACCCTCTCGAGGAGCGAGATTCAACCCTCCTGAGGAGCGAGATTCAACCTTCCCGAGGAGCGAGATTCAACCCTCCGGAGGAGCGAGATTCAACCGCCCGAGGAGCGAGATTCAACCCTGCACACGTCGACACACTGACGCAGGGGTGAAGTTAAACGTGTCCACATGTGAACGTTCATCCGAGGGACCTTCTCTCATCACTTACGTCTCCGGTCGACGACGAGCAGGACGGTGGATCTGCTGACGGCTTCACGCGCCGCGCGGCGGGCTCGAGGCTCTGAGTTGCTCCCATGATCACTTCCGCCTTCCTCTTCCTCCTCATGCCTGGGACGACGACGACGACGACTCTTCCTCCAGGGCCGCTCGCGTCTCCTTCACCCGCACTTCAGCCCCAAACTACCAACACGTTTCCGAGTCTCTCCGCTGCACAAGTCGCTCGTCGCGTCTCGGGCCGATTAGTTCAGGAGCCGATGAGTCACAACGCGGAAGTGACGCTCCGAGAGCGACTCGTCCCGTGAGTCACCGTCACTTTCACTTCATCCTGTCGACGGACGTGTCGCTGACGGAGCTTCCGTGCGTCGAGGATTGAACTCCAGCGGTCGCGCTCGGTTATTCACCCCTGGCCCCCTGGTGGCGGAGACGAGAAGCGCAGGCGGAGCTCGACGCCTGAAGTGACGCAGCAAAATGAGCAGCTGTGTATTTGTCTGGTTATTGACCGTTTCACACTTTTACTGTACTCACAGACCCGACACCTTTTTAATATGAAAAAAAAGCCAGGAAACCTAAATTTTGACAATATGGGCTCTTTAAGGAATAAACACAATTCATCAGGAAGAACATGATGTGTTGTCCGGAAGTCTATTTGCATGTTCCACTTATGATGTTGCATTTTTCATTGGAAAACTATTCTTGGTCTTGTCATGCTTCCAGTTGATGCACACTGAGGTGAAGTTTTCTTTGAGGACCTACTGTACATACAGTACATATTTCCTCATACACACTTTTTTGCAAAAATGTTCAGTTTTTTTAAAGCACCAAAATGTCAAACAACATGAGACATTTTTTTTTTTATAATATGGCAAAATAAACAGAGGTGCATTCATGTCTTCAATCACACAGGCACTGCAGTTTTATGTACAATACAGTACACAGAACTTGATCATATATTACAAGCCATACCCCCCCCCCCCCAAAAAAACGGTCACCGAGGAGGCTGGAGGACCCGGCCCGGGAAGTTGGAGGGCAGCCATTGATTTTTCGGTGTCACGTTAGAATTTCAAGCAGGCCACGAGTCTGCTGCCTGCGGAGACTGAATTATGATCAGCCCCGTCTGCGACTCCGCTCTGCATATTTAAATGAATATAAAGACCAAAAAAAAAAAGTAGTTGTCTGAGTAACACTTGAATCCATGTCGTATCTAAAACAGGTTCATCCGTCTTCCCGACAAACGCCTGAGGGTCAAATCTTTTTTTCTCTTGGTCGGCGGAGACGCTCCTATGTGTCGGCGTCGATCCTGTGAGCTGGACAGAGGGAAACGAGAAAAAGACAAAATAAAGCTGGTGACACATGAAGGCGACACAAAGTACAGCTCAGTGTAGAGAAAATATTCCAGGATATGTTGCAACAAATGAATTGACAAAAGAGTCTGAAGAGAAACATCTCAAACAAGAGCCAGGAAGACAATAAACCTTTTACTAAATCACAAACCTGTAATTGTAATAATAGTAATAATAGTAATAGGAGCAAAAAGACAACACATCCCCAGACGAGACAGAGTCCCAGAGGATCATCAGACTGATATTACATTTCAAAATTCCAGACTTTTTTATTCAGACTCCTCTAGATTTTTCAGACCATATTTGACGTCCGAGTTCAAACAGCTAGATGTTTGTTAAGTACATATTATTATATAAATGAATATTATAAGTTATTTTGTATGGTATTATTATACATGTAAATACTATTATGTAAATAAATCATTTTAAAATCCAACTGTTAACATGGTACATTCTGAAAGTTGATCGTGATGTTGCATGTGCGGCTTGATCTTGAAATATTGATACTTCCAATTCAGACGTTCCCTCTTCAATGACTGAATATGATTCTCATATTAAAAGATTGATTTATTCTAGAGCTGCAACAGTTAATGGATTAATCCGTTTGTAATCGATTACTAAATTAATCGCCAACTATTTTGATAAATGATAAATTGGTTCAAAACTCTCTAAATTTCAGCTTCTTAAGTGTGAATATGTTCTGGTTTCTTTGCTCCTCTGTGACACTAAACTGAATATCTTTGGTGTGTGGACAAAACAAAACATCATGTTGGTGGTTTTGGGAAACACAATTGACATTTTCCACCATTTTATGAACCAAACAACTAATCGGTTACTCATCCAGACTTGGAAATGACTCAAATCAAATCCCTGCGCACAGGAAACCCCTGGTACTCACATTGCTTTGGTATCCTGAGCGGCTCCGAGTCTCCCGACAGGACCTGGTGCATGACTCCACGGAACTGATACAGCACCTTCAGGCTCTTGTCCTCCCCCACGCAGGGGTCGTAGAATCCAGGGAGTCCAGACTGTGGAAGGAACATCACATCACATCATCACGGAGAATGTACAGCGACGCCGCAGCTGAACAAAGGTTTATGTTCTGAGGGACGAAGGTTCTCACCTTCGTGGCCTCGGTGAGGATGAGTTTGGAGTCTTTCACCAGACACTGCAGCGGCACCGTCACGTCGATCACCTTCGCCCGCTCGTGTCTTCTGCTGTTGTCCGTCACAAACTTACCGTACCAGGCGTTGAGGACGATGAGGCCTGATCCAGGAAGAGGCACAGGGAAGTAGTTTTTTATCATGTGCATGTTATCCTGTTTATTTTACTTTGATGCAAAATGGAAATTTTCTACAACAATATAACAATATTTCAGCTAAACTGTATGAAGAACCGTTCAGAACCTAAGAGAATCAAATTGTTTCACAAAAAAAAATTCCCAGGATAAGATCATTTCTTAGAAGGCAAATTCTGCTCATATTCAGGTTCATAATATTAATCTGGGTTATTACGTGAAAAGGTTTTCATGCTCTAATGTTCAGTTTCACTAGACGATTTATGTATCGTCCGGCCGACTGACGAGACGTTTCAGGAGCGTCAGTGTTTCCTCTCTTTACTTTGGGCTTTTTTTTTTTACTTTGCAGAACTTTTACAAACACAAAAAAACTATAACTCATGAGAAGAAAGAGAAAAACTGAAGAAGCAGAATATGTCTCCTCCTTTTGAAAAATTACTGATCTTTACCCATTCTGGACTCCTCAGCTTCAATAATCCTGCGCACAGACTCCTGCATGAGCAGAACCTGCCGAGTGGAGAGGAGGAGACAAAAGCAATGAGACTTCATACGATTCATACTAGTGGATTTCAATGAGACTCTGCATCGTATCTAATCCCGTCTCAGCCCCATCGTCGGCCTGGTGAACTCACGGCCGACTCCGCCTCCTGTTTCTTCCTGGCGATGTTCGAGGCCGAGCTCTCCTGCTGCTTCTCCAGGTCTCTGTCGAGGCGGCGGAGAAACGGGTTAAATAAAAAATTAGCTCGTAAAAATTCCGGCCATAATAAAAACATTTCTCGCATGAATCAACCAAGTTAAAAGTTTCTTCTTACTGTTCCTTCTGCGCCCGCAGGTAGGGCCTGATGACCAGCTGCTGGATGGCGAGGTAGAAAACCAGAGGTCCGACTGTGGCGTAGAACACGGCGCTGGGCAGGAGCTGGTCGGTCAAGTGGATGGGGAAGAAATACGTCTGACTGGCTCGGTTCAGTCTGCGGAGAGTCCGCCCTCGTTATTTTAAAATCTCACCAGACTCTAAAAGTATCCAACTCAATCTATGTGATTTTCATCAGGCAACATCACACTCAAAAATCAATAGTTTAGCGCCACGGCAGCTGCGATGTTAGAATAAAATCCCCGGGAAGATAAACTGAGCCGCACTCACTTGATCTTGAGGGAGACGCCCTGGGGGACGCCCACGCTGACGGTGGCGCCCAGGACACTGTGTCGACTGATCTTCCTCTCAGCACCGTACTCCACCACCGTCCCAAAGAACCCGGATCTGCAACACACACAAGCACAAGCACCCCCACACACTACCGATTTACCTATTTCAAAATCTCATTATGACCTTAATGTTGTAGTGTGCACTGACGACATACTTCACTGAGCCCTTGATCTTTGTCTGATCCTCGTCTTGGAACTTGTACTGGTAGCTCATCATTATGAAAGTGTGAGGAACGCCAAGCTGCCGAGACAGGGAGTCAAAGGATCGGACACGGAGCAGACGAGCCACGAGTTGATTTAACGGGCGACTTGGCAAAAACGCTGGAAGTTAAATATAGCAACTGCTCGGCTGCTGACCTGCGCCGCGAAGGTGAAATGGCTGCTCTTGGTGTCACGGACGACGCTGGTGTTCATCGACGACTGGATCCCCCATCGCCACTGTAGATAACCCATCGTGTTCTTGTCCAGGTGACGGGCGAAAACGGTGGTGACCCCAGGACGCACGCCTCGGGACGAGAACTGGAGGCCACACTGAGCCGTCACGAAGCTGAGGCGAACAAGTAGGGGGAGGAGGAACGTTGCAGTATTTATCCTGAAGTTTGAACAATGTAAAACAACAACCGTCTCTTGCGTTTCAACACATACAATCGCGGCGTCAAGTTTCGGAATATCTTCATCCCTAATAGAGGTCCGTGAGTGTCTCCAGCACCTAACTCCACCTGCGAACACACACACGACAAAGAATCTTTAACATACCACACAGGTAGAGAGGTACGGTGGCCCTGAAGTGCAAAACACAACGGCACGAAACAGAACAACGGCATTAAGGGCGACCGGAAAAGGTGTCAGTCTCCATCAAAAGGTTCTTCGTTGTTCATGTTTGATGATGTTTATATTTCTTTGCTCATTTTATGTTTCTTGATTTGCCGTTTTTGTTTTGCACTTCAGGGCCACCGTAGGTAGGAGTTTCATGATGAATGACCAGTCGTAGTACGAGTTACAAACTGTTGGTGTGTGAGGCGCCCTGTGCGGACGCAGCGTACCTCTCCCCAACCCTTCGCCGAGGTGACTCTTCTCAAGGCCAAGTTAATGTTGCCACCACCGTTTCCATTGTGCGTTGACAAGGAGCCAGACAAAATGGCTGTGTCTTTTGTAGTGAGAGGAGCCTGCAATTGGACACACACACTTTGAGAAGAACCAACTCCTGAAACACACTACAGTGCACATCAACCAAAGTCTGCTGTGACCTGGAGCGACCCGTCACCTCTATAGATTGTGATATGTGCATTTTGTTGATTTCAACGTGCGGGACTCCGCCCCCTCCTCCTCCGACGGCGTCCTCATAGTCCTCCTCGTATCTGTCGAAGAGGTCCGTGGCATCGATGCCCACGCTGATGGTTCCCTGTGGAGAGCAAGAGCAGGGAATGAATACTGTGTAAATTAAAAATGTACATAATATGCTAAAAAAATACTTTTTCAAACATTCAATTCAACATTTTTTTTTTATCTCCCCCTGAACCTACCTTTGGGTTGGTCCTCTGCTGCAGCCTCCTCTCCTCTCGCTCCGTCTGCAGACGCTCGTACTCCTCTCGGATCTCAGCGGGGGTTCGTTTCCTCTCCACCACCTGCAGCAACCAGATATGATTTGAATGCAAAGCGAATGGAGGACCGGCCGCTTCAGAGGCGGCGGCTACAAAGTTAGAGCGAGAGAAACTTCAACAGTATTTCACGCTCCAATATGTTCTTCATGAGTAAATATATATATTTAAAAAGTTTAATATTTTGAACAGTCGGAACATTAATGGTTGTAGATGAAACACTGGCTATTTCATGCAGGTTAAAGGAAGCGATGAAAAGTCTGGAGGTAAGAATGAAGGTTTCATTTTTAAAAACATCAAACACAAACTTAAGAACACGTTTGAATACTAATGTGACATCAACATGGTCCAAACGCCCATTTATTCGAGTCGTAAGATTTCTGTCTCGTGCAGAACAAACTACCAAGATGTAAGAGACATAAACTGATATTTTAAAGTTCTCAAGACTTTACCAAACCTGAACTGATTCAAATTCAAAAAGAGAAGGATGATGAGAAATCATCATGTAAATCAGCCGTCCATGGGTCATAATGTAAACACAATGTACAGTTTCAAAATGGCTGGTGGGTTACACCTCTGACTTTGGAACAGAAGGCCCTGAATTCTTCCTGCCTACCTCTGGTACGAGTCAAATACCAATGATTGTAAGTCGCTTTGGACAAAAGCGCCAGTCCTGTGCCTCCGTTTTGTGTTTAGCATTTGCTGCTGTTCTCTGTTTGAACAACGATCTGCCACCAGACGAATTCCTTGTCCACATTTGAAGGAGCCTTTGAAACGGGACGGCTGAGTTGCGCCGCAGTCGCTCTTCAAACACAGCCTTCCTTGTACTGGGACAAATCTTGTGTACATGTTGAGCGTAACAACACAGTGGCCATGTTGTTTCAATATCAGTCACTAACGGACTTTACCTCCCATCCTTCAACATCAAGTCCTCGCTTGCCATAGATGTCATAGATGGCCCGAGACTGTGGATCCCTGAGCACTGGAAAAGATACAAAACCACTGATTAACATCAACAAAACAACAAAGTTTATGTCTCTCAAATACTATTTATGTCACCAATTTTTTTTTTACCTTCATAAGCTTCGTGCACGAGGTTGAACAGATGTTCTGCTTGTCTCTTCAGCTCAGGGTCCCGGTGTTTGTCCGGATGATAAAGCATGCATAGCCGCCGGTACGCCGCCTTCAGCTCGTCCTGCGTGGCCTGAAGCAGAAGATTGAAAAAAAAGTGTGACAAGAGGAAACGAGCAGGAAAAACTTCACACACAAACACAAAAAATCTGTATATATAAAAACAAAGCATGATGTTGCTACAGTTAAACTCAGATGAAACCAACTGAATTTATCACTCAGGACATAACAAAACTTTAAACTTAAAATGTACCAGCTCTGGTGGTTTTGGGGAAACATGATCAGCATTTTTCACCATTTTATGAACCAAACAACTAATTGAGAAAATAATCGACTAATCGATTTATCGATTATGAAAATAATCGTTAATTGAAGCCGTTAATGCTTTGTCACTTTATATTTCATGAACTTAACTTAATATGCACTGATTTGATGAGGCGTAGAGTCTGCACACGCAAAAAATCATGAAAAGCTATTTTATTTTCAAATGTCTCCTGTAGGTCGATTTCTTGTCAACAATATTAATTCACACATGTATTTTTTCCAGTGGAATGTAATATCCAGTGGGATCCTGGACAAAACATTTCCTGCTTGAATTAAAATGCCTCGTGTAAAAAATTTTTTTTTATCAAACTTTGTGCAAACTTCCGTCACTGAGCAGCAGCGCGTGTCAACTACAATGTGCACTTCAACACAAAGAGTTTTTACAAATGAAATAATCACAACCGGCCCTCAGCCTGTCACATACAGCAGCACATGTTTATCTGTGTTGCATGATGGAATCTATGGAAAGTACAGTTGTAGCGTTCAGCCACCGAGTTCAGCCGAGTTGTCCCGAGTCCGACACACGATCCCCTCGTCGCCTTCTCCTCTTTTTTTATGGCTGTTTGCGAACAACTTTGGATCAGAATGGTCTATTCTACTGTATGAGAAAACAGAAAACAAAACAAAAACAAATATAAAAACAGAAACAAATCAACAGAAACAAACAAACAAAAGAAATAAAATAAGAAATAAATAAAAATAACTACTCTATATTCTTGTACTACTTCCGGTCACTGCTCTATACCCACATGGCCTGAGTTCATCTGTATTATTTCTGTAATATTGAATTTGATGTGTTCTCTTCCTGGTCTATGTTGTTAAAATCTGCCTTTCCTGCTGATATTTTTGGACAATAAATGATGACACGCCCCCCTTTTCTTGACTATTACACTCCTGAGACACGATCCCGACACGGACTCGTCGCTTCATTAGCGTTAGCTCCGTTAACCGACCACCGGATAGGAGTCGTCACCGAACCAATGTCGAGGGTCACCGCCGGCTAGCCGCCTAGCTAACGTCCCGTTGGATTGGACGAGCAGCCGTTAGCCGCGTGCTAGCGGGAGCTAGCGGCGCAGCAGCTGAACACACGCGCGCACACACGCCGAGGTGATCTCATAACTTCATGACTCTACCTCTCGTCTGACATTGAGCAGGGAATAGTAATCATCACTGCCGAGCTCGTCTTCGTCCAAGGAAGCCGCCATGTTTACACCCGGTCATCTCTTCTTCACGGCGTTTAGGTCGCTCCGCGACTTCCTCCACGCGCCCTCTCTCGCCCCCGTGTGTAGAGGAGGAGCAACAGCAGCACAGGCTGTATTTATATTATATTACTTTTTTATTTTTTATCTTCTTCTTTTTAGCTCCCAGACATTTTCTTTCGACCAGTATCGGTGATAATAAAAGAAGATGTCATATCATTAACAATCCCAAAAATAAAAAAAGTAAAGTTTCAAGTTTAATTAGTTAATTACATGTTTCTTGAATGTTATGTAATTATTTCGTTAATTACTTCTAATTTACTCCATTTAAAATTTTTAGGAAGGAAAAACAAATCTCAATATAGTATGTGTTTGATATGTAAGGAAATTAATAACGCTCACATGCCTAATTCCAAAGGGACATTGTCTTGGTTCCTGTCCATCGAGGAGCGATGCCGACAAAGGTGAGAGAAAACAACAACAACACTTCTCTACACCAGGTCAATTGTTTTTATCATTACTGTCTCTGTAATAACATCGAGTTGTTGACTGTACCAGGGGCACGAGCAGCGGAGGAGCTGTCCTTTCAGCACCGGCCTGGTCATACAGCTTAACATTGTTTTCATTATCCATTGATCTGTGGATCAATTTCTCGATTCATCGATAGGTGGTTTGGTCCATAAAATGGTGGAAAATTTCTATCGTGTTTCCCAAAACCCCAACATGATGTTTCGCTTCGTCCACTCACCAAAGATATTCAGTTAATTGTCACAGAGGAGCAAAGAAACCAGAAAATACTCACATTTATGAAGCTGGAATCAGAGAATATCGACCTTTCTTCCCCCAAAAAAACAAGTTGAACCGATTAATCGATTATCAAAGTAGTTGGCCATTAATTTAGTAATTGATTACTAAATTAATGGATTAATTGATTAATTGATTACTTACTGTTATTTTCAGGCTGAAGGGCTGTTCTCGGGTGCTGCAGTCGACACGAGGGCCAAAAGCAAAAGTCTATGAAGGTCAGTGATCTGTGATTAGATCGGCTCCGCTCATTTAACCTATAGCCAGACTATTTTCAAGCCTGCAGTTTTAAAACCTTTGGCGGCATAATGGATGGAATGAGAGTGACTGTATTCATGGGAGTGGTCTCAGAGAGACTCCCACTGTCCAAACCCCTGCAGCCGTCAGCTTGGTGACGGGGAACAAACTCATTCTAGAGATTTTTTTCAAATGTTAACTGACATTTGGACACGTGAGTGACAGACTGTTTGATACGACTCAACATGTTTTGTTTGTTTTTTTCAAAAGGCTTTTTGTTCCCAGGGGTCTCTGAAAAACAGTGTTGATAATAAATCAATCAAATACACTTAGACTTAAAACAAGACGTGCAAAAATCAATGCTGATTTGCTGTTTAAAATGATTAGATAAAAATGTAATGCCTGTCCTGTTATCAGCTGCACTCCTAGGTTTAGATTAGCTGACTTATCATGTTAAAAAAAAGAAAGAAATAATTTAGTATCATATTAATGCACTAACCGGTGCTTAGTGATTACAGATATGACCTGCTGGGCACTGGCCCAGGGGTTCGAGAGGTCAACGGGCCACTGAGCCGGAGTGACTGTTAATATTTCCTGTGTGAGAGTCGGTTTAAAAGACACAAAATGACCACAATGATATGAAAAATGAGTATAAGGAATGCAGAATGACAATGAAAAAGGCACAAGATGACATCAGAGACACAAAATGAACACAAAGAAATGCCCAAAATGGACATAAAGCTACAAATAATGACCAGAAACAAACGAAAAATGAGTATAAAGAGATGAAAAATGACCACAGAGACTCAGAATGACCTCATAGATGCAAAATTATAACAAAATATACACAAACTGACCACAAACAAAAGAAAAATGAGCACAAAAAGACAATTTGACCAAAAAGAAAGACAAAATGAACACAGAGACACAAAATGGCCACGAAGAGACAAACAATGAGTGAAAAGAGACTCAAGTCAATAACTACAAGATACAGAATGATCTCAGACACAAACCGAATCACCTCAAAGAAGCAGCACGTGTTTGTGTCCTTCTCAGTCTCTTTGGGTCTCAACGTCCGACACAGGAGGGGTGGGGCCGTGGCCTTTGACCTCTCTCTACAACCCAGGGCATCATCATCATCATCATCATCATCCTTATAATCTGCCCCCTGGTCACGTGTCACAAACATTTGAATATTCAAACTAGAGATGAAAAAAGGGTTCCAGCTGCAGCCTCATCACCATGGTGACCATGAAGTTATTATTATTATTATTATTATTATGTGAATACAACTACGCGTCACCATCTCTAAAGCAGGAGCTGCAGCCGATTTAAATTCACTGTAGAAAAAAAAAGAAAAAGGGAAAACGACGGAGGCAGGCCGCCGGTGGGGGGGCTGGGGGGGGGGGGGGGGGGGGGGGGGGGGGCGTTCGCTCCTCCGCCGCTCTCTCCGTCACTCAGCGCCTCGCAGCCAATGGTAAGTTCGCCCCGGTCGGACCGACTCGCCGCCGCCGCCCCGCTCCCTCCTCCCCGGTCCCTCCTCGAGCTTGTCCTCGCCGTGCACGCGCGTGGTACCCACGGTCGTGAGGAGGAGGAGGATGTTGCGCGTGAAGGGGAAATGGCTGCCGAAAACAAGCCGGAAGGTAAGAAGAAATATATGTGATGGGATTAATGTTCTTACTACGGTCGGAGCGTGTCTCCGTGGCAACTCCGCGCGAGGCTCGCGTGGCGGCGACGGAGGAGAGAAATCAACAACATCCCCCCAAAAAAAGATCCATCATCGGCTCCGCTGTTCTGTGGTCGGAGCGGGAGGCAGCTCGAGCAGCGTGGAGGCATCACATCACCTAGCAGCTAAGATTAGCTCTGCTCCTCTGGAGCCGCCGCGCTCCTCTGGTGCCCCCCCGCCCCCGCCCCCCCCCCGCGTCCAGAGCTCGACACCCGGGGACGAACTGGTCAAAGTACCGGCGGTTCATCCTCCGGTCCTCCGGTTCCGGTAGTTCACAACGCGGCCAAGTTAATGACAACATGTCATCGGCGTCGACCAACTTCTGCCCTCGTTAGTTTCTGTCTCTGTGCCCTGATTATTATTATACATGTTTTAAAACGCGTCGTCATAATAATTCAGTTTCTGTACGATGGGATTTTGTTTCTCCCGTGTTGTGGAGTCGCTGGTGGAGGATTTTCTTTTGGGCCACTGACGAGATACAGAAGTGATGTGTTATTGTCTTAATGATCGATCATCATCTTATTGAACATGACGCTTCATGAATAGAAGTTGGATTTGATTTTTGGGGTTTTGAGGCAGAAAAGCTCCATCGTCACTCTGTGAGCTGAGCTGAGCTGAGCTGAGATGCCATCACATCACAGCAGAGGAGGAGACACAGGCAGGATGGAGAGCAGGGTTTTCACCAGCCTGCCACATTCCACTACTTTACTCACAGGGACCCAAAAAAAAAAGGGAAAAAAAAGAAATTACGACTTTCCCCCCTAAACCCCCTCAGCTTATTCCTCACGGCTCACTAACTCAAAATGAAAAGCATTAGATTCTCTCATTTCCCTTTTCTTAGTGGGATATTTTACTGCAAAGCAACATGCATAAGAGATCTGTTCTCGCTCAGATTGGCTCCTTGAATATTTGGTAACTGGACAACGTCTATCTATATCTATATAGATATATGTGTGTGTTAGTGTGTGTGCATATAAAAAATGAAGATAAGATAAAAGGGAATCTGCAGGTCTGGGTGTTTGATCCAAGCTGGATTGCACATTAACTTGATTAAGGATGACATTTTCAGACAATAAAAAACACAAAGAAATACTATTTTTAAAAAGAAAATGTCTAACTTTAACTTTCATGTGGCAGAAATTAGTGATAATGAGGAGACATTAATACAAGTTCCCTCTAATACGAATGGATTTATAGTGTGGATGAAGCCAAAAGACTAATTCTTGGCTGCATAATTTTAAGAAAGAGACACACACACACACACACACACACACACACACAGAAAAGAGAAATATTTCTCCATAAATCGCTCGTGGCCAGCTGTTTGTGAGCTGTTCATAATGTTCTGTGGCAGCAGGCATCAGAACTTCTGTCGGAGTTTAGCGTCCGTCACCTCAAACAACCAAATTCCCTTTTTGATGCCGAAACGCCTTTAATGCTTCAAATGAGTGTAAACAAATTACCTGCGTGGTCCATATGAGAGGAGACGATAAAAAGAGAAACACACACACTGTTGTTTGGATGTCAGTGTGCCAACAGCGACGCCCAGGCCCACCGGGGGGTGCTATTGAGCCGCAGTTAGCCCACCGAGCTTATATATGAGGGATCAGTCTGTGGATATGACACGCACACACACACACACACACACACACACACACACACGCACAGGCAAAATGAAGACATCTGGTTTTATGATAGTAATGACTTCACTGTGGTGTAAAGTCCTAATGTGTTCATCTACATCGCCGAACCAGTTGTTCGTCTTGATTCCTCGTCCGACGCGGGGAGCAGAGCTCCCGCTGCTGCCTTCAGAGTCCCATCGCTGAGCAGCTCCAGTTATTTTCAGTGTCCCTGTGAGGCCGGACAGTGGGAAGAGGAGGAGGAGGAAGAGGAGGAGGCTAGAGAGGAAGATGGAGCTTCATATCTCAATGTAAACGCAACGTCGACAAACCTGTGCAGACCTGGCTCTTAAAGCTTCAACCTGCCGGGCGTCCAGTTTGTCTTCGTTAACGTAGAACGGGGTTTTTATCAACGTACGCGACTGTCACCGTTTTGTTTGGCGTGACTGTGCTCGTGGACGTCCGGTGGCCACTCAGAGAGCCGAACACTGTTCCTCGACCTTTTGTCCTTGTGCTTCCCGGTGGCAGCGGTGCCGATGTCTCAGCAGCTTGTGCAGCTTCTCATAACAACCCAGGGTTACATCTTGCGTTACACCCCGGGGGGCCGCGGCCCTCAGACTCATTCACTGCTGTAATGTTTACATCCTGGGGGTAATTCTCCCTCAGCCTAACTGATTGTCACGGCCCCTGGGACTCCTCTTATTTTATTTTTCTCATGAACAGCACCGAGGGTGCGTTGCTTTAAGTACAAGGCCTGCAGGGCGCTGAGCTTCAGCCCGACACTGTGGCTCTGGATGAAGCTACTGGCCAAATTGTCTTGGATCCACCAGAGCGGAGACTCGTACGGAATATTGCTGTGCCGGAGCCAAAAAAATATGTGAGAAAAATGAAACCGGGGGAGACTTTTGTAAACACAAGCGACGACAGTACGATCACTGAATTCAATCTGATACCCTCTGAATTTGAATCTTCCAAAGTGTCAGATCTCTTCAAACGAATTGAGCAGAAGTGAGGAGCGCATTCACACAATCTGAAACGAGAGGAATGCACCGGCGCAGATAAAAATGATAAAACACCAACGCGTAAGCGACATCAATGTAAAGCGTCCGACGACGACAGAGACAGTCCACAGAGGTTGTCCTCGCAGGCCCTCGGTAATATTTCTCTTCTTATATTCGAGTGGGTGCAGTTTTAAAAAAAAGAAGAAAGAAATAAGTTTCATGATGTTATCATTTCACTCACAAGTTCAGGGTGAAGCGGCAGCAGAACATCAAGTGTAAGCACGCAGTCAGCCATTAACTTCCAAAAGTGCCTGTGCAGCAGTTGGTGTAAATGTTTCTCTCTGCTCGCTTCTTTGTAAAGACGGATGAATTTAACCTCCTCGCGATGTCGGACGAAGCGGCCTGCACGTTTTTTTCTTCTCTTTTTTATTAATTGAATCAGTGAGGTGTGGATGGATGGTGGGGGCCCCCGGGGTCCGGTCGTGGTCCGTGGGTTCCCTGAGACGTAACAGGCCTTAACCCTCCGTTGCGCTCGGCCTCCTGATTGATCGTATCGATCAGTCCACTTTACTGAGTGATGCAATAGAGGAGGAGGATTATTGACCCGTATCAAACTAGACCCCCGAGCTCCACTCGCCCTCCTCCTATTGGTCCCTCTGAAAATATTCAGAAGAACATATTTTAAGGAGACAACGGACAAAAAGTCATTCACTGTGATTATTTTCATTATCAATTTTCTCAACTAATGGATTATTAATCCATTAGTTGTTTGGTTCATAAAATGTGAGAAAATGATGAAAATTGTCGTTCGTGTTTCCCAAACCACAAAGATGATGTTTGGTTTTGTCCTCACACCAAAGATTAACAGTTCGCTGTCACAGGGGAGCAAAGAAACCAGAGCATATTCACATTAAGAAGCTGAAATCAGATAATATTGACTTTTTTCTTCATAAAAACTACTTGAACCGATTCATCGATTATCAAAATAGTTGGCGATTAATTCAGTAGTCTATTTCTCATCGATTAACTGTCGCAGCTGTAGATTCTTTATAATCCACATTATTATTGTTGTTGTTGTTGTTGTTATTATGTTTTGCCAAATAGTTTCATGTGTATTTAAAAAAAATGTATTTCAATGTCCTGCCTCTGTTGTGTCGAGTTTGTAATGTCAGGCTGACAGGCAACTTGATTCTTTTTCTCGATTTTTCCTCCTCTCCACTTTTCTTCTCCTCTCTCCTCCTGAAGGACTGAAGAAAGTTCGTAATCCGGATCGAATGTACAGATCAGCGGTGTGTTATGCTGGCCATGGTCCACCTAAGAGTATCAGTGATGACACAGAGATGAACAGTAAGAGTCAGTTATTAATACTTCATCGCCGCTTTTCCAGAGGCCACTCACTCGCCGGGCCAATCTATTATTCATTCATCGATTCATTTATTTACTTCTTGATTTCATCTGTACCCATGTGCCCCCTCCTCCCACCCCCCTCCGGCTGCTCTGTTGATTGAAGTGTCTGCTTTACGGGATCACGCTGTCAATAGCTGAAGTGCTGTTGTTAACTAAGAGTGATTGTTTCAGGTTGAGGCCCGGGGATCAGGACCTGAGCAGACCCCTCCAGAGAGAGGGCTTTACACTTTGAGCCATCAATTATTGGCGCCCGCACTCGCCGCTCGCCACCTCACTTCAAACCTGTATTTGATGTGGGTGATGAAGGAAAAGTTAAAGATCCCCTCCAGTCACGTTTTAATGTATATAAAAAAATAATCTGCTATGCCTAATATTTAGTTTGAACATTGTTTTACCCCAAAAACATTTTAACAAACCTCTGAAATGTGGCTGAAACCGTCCACTCTCTCTCCCTCACTGAGGAATTCTGAGAATATGAATATTCATGGTATGCAAATGGCCGCGCGCCGCCCACCACCGCTGCTCGCGCTAGGTTGACCGGTGGAAGAATGTGATCCACAAGAGGGTTAGAGACAACATCATGAACTGGTAATGCTAACGCTAACTGTCTGCTGACACACCAGTCGTCCTCTCATGGATGCTAACTGCTAATGCTAACGCTAACTGTCTGCTGACACACCTGTCGTCCTCTCATGGATGCTAACTGCTAATGCTAACGCTAGCTGTCTGCTGACACACCTGTCGTCCTCTCATGGATGCTAACTGCTAATGCTAACGCTAACCGTCTGCTGACACACCTGTCGTCCTCTCATGATTCGTTGCCTCTGCTGCACTGGAAGTTATATATTCCACAGCGATTGGTTTTCTGTATTTGTGACGAACCAAATCAAGCTTGAACAGAATTCGTTTGAATTTCAAATGTCAGAGAAGTGAAACAGAAATCTCAGATGTCAGACATGTTGGAGGACAGAGACAGAAGAGTGGAGGGGGACTTTAACAATACGACTCGAAAACTTTGGCGAAATCAATTTGTGTTGTACGACCAAAATATTCATGCAAGGCCGCTGAAAAAAAGAAAAAAGAAAAAAGTGCATCCTGTGATATTTTCCGTCCGTCAGATGGATTAATCTCTGCCCCGGCTTTTCGCTCTCATTACACTCGCTGCTCCGAGCAGAACCGTGGACTAGGGGCAAAGAACAAAGACAACACGCGGCATCACAGACGGAGGTTTCTCAGCAGCTTCTCGTGGCTTCGCGGTCGCTCCAGCGGCGGCGACACGTCTGTGGCGTTCACCGCCAACAGAAATCAGTCCGAAATATATAGGCCAGAGCCTCGACGCTCTCCGTTCCTCGTCCTCGTCCTCGTCCTCGTCCTGGTCCTGGTCCTGGTCCTCGTCCTGGTCCTGGTCCTGGTCCTGGTCCT
>NC_061517.1:1130000-1137500 GCF_022379125.1 Scophthalmus maximus | reverse complement strand
CTCGCGGCCCGTCTCCAGGGCGGGGCCGGAGCCAGCCGGCGTGACAGATACCCTTAAACCCGGCCCAAGTGTTTGCTTAGCAGCCAGGATCAGTGATAATCCAAACATCAGCGCCAGAGAAATTCATATGTCTTCGTGCCCCTGTTGGACAGAAGGTGATGTCAGTGACGGAGGCGCGTGCCGCTGCCACATGAAGAGCTGCCGACCTGTCGCCACGGCGACTGAACACAACTCCTCTCTCCATCTTTGCCCTTCTTTCCTATGGGAGCCTCCTCATCAGCACCGAGGATGAAATTGGCTCCAGTGTGGAGCCGCTCACATTACACGCTCCGGCATCAGCCTGTCTTGCACTTTCTAGTGTTTTACAATCAAATAGTAGATTTCTGTGTGTTTCCTCCGTCTCTTGGCTCGTGCACGGCTCGTTAATGCTGCTGTTTCGACTCCGGAGTAAATATTCAGACTTGCAGGGGGGAGGCCACCGGGAGGCCGGCTCCCTTCAATCTACATCCTCCAAAGCCAAATTTACTTTGTTGGTAATTTGTTGTTTACACTCAGACAATTAGATGATATGAAGAGGACGTCTGTAATCTGCTAATGTATCCAAATCTGGCACAAGAGGTAAATTCCTCCCGTGGGTCTGTTTCCAGCTCACGCACACAAGCCACAGTGTGTGTGTGTGTGTGTGTGTGTGTGTGTGTGTGTGTGTGTGTGTGTATTCCCACGGCACAGTGGACAAATCTTCAATTAGCCGGCCGCACTTTGTCGGGACTCTCGCGGTTTCCTCCTTCACATCTGTGGAGAAATGCCCTGGTGGACGGAAGCGGAGACGAGCAGCAGCTGGAATATTGTACTGGAATATTGTATTACAGTTACAGTCACAGTCACAGTGACAGAAAAGCTCAACAAGTGCCTCTGAGCTTCGCCTCTCGTGTCCCGCGAGAGCGTCGTGAGAAGCGCTCCTCGTGTAAACGAGGCTCCGCTCATGTTCGACAAGGGCTCGCAGATTAGAGACGGCCAACAGCGAACACGGCAAGGGAAAAACGAGCGCCGCGTCTAAGACGCCTGTTTTATTGAACAGCACGAGCACGCGACAGCAGTTTGCCTGTTCTTCAGAGAAATGCAGCCGTCCACGTTTGAGATGGATAACATTTTTTTTCAAAACCCTGAACGAAGCGGCGGCTCGTCTGCGTCGTCTCATACAGAACTGAGGGGCATGTGAAGGCCTCTTGGACAACATCCCAGATGCAGATATGTTATTTTATTGCAGTCAGTGTGTACGTGTGGTTCCATGACTCACGCACATCAGCAACACTCGGCTCGTTCCCGGGTGTTGCTCATCCGCCGCTTGTGTTGTTGGGGCTTGTTGCCGTCAGGTGGATCGACGTCTGATGAAAAGTCTTGATGGTTGAGCACAAATTGTGACGTAACGTCTCCCCCAAAGGGTGAAAGAGGCCGATGGCTGCTGGAGGTCAGGAAACCAGCGGTTGCAGTTTGGATTTGATCGACGTACCAACACGGTCAGAAGTCCCAAAGCTGAGTCTTAACTCAGTCAAACCAGATTTATGCTTCTCATACGCTAGAAGACTCTGAGGAGATTCTGAAAAGACGTAACACCCTCTCACATTAGTCAAAGACTGGGGGATCTTGCAGGGTCACTATTTACAAGACTGCAACTGGATTCCTTTTGGGAAGAGCTCAACCTGTTGGTTGTTGACAATGTCCATCTGCGTGAGCGACGAATGAAAACTCAGGACATTATTAAACACGGCTGATTTTATCGGAACGTCGAGGCGAGAAAAAGATCATAGAGCTCGGACCACGACCTTACACCAAGCGATGGAGACGACTGGAGTGCGTCTCAACTCCAGCAAAACGCTCTCTGGAAAATCTGTGTCTGCGACAGTGAAGCCGTTTGGTGTAAGGGTGACTTACATTTTCAGAGGATACCGTTATCCATTGTGACTAAATGTCCATGAATCTTTTAGAAATCTCATACGTCTTATGAAAAAGGACTCTCCCAATAAGTCCAGAACTTGTCGGAGAAGCGTGAAGTTCGTCGCCCATCATTGGTGCGTCACATGGAACTGCCAACAGATAATTCAACATACTTCTGATACATCTAAGGATGTTACATTCACTTTAGACTTTAATTTGTTTAAATTAACATACGTTTTTCAATCAAAAAAACATGGACCAAATGTCTTTTGTAAAAGTGAGACCATGAACTATTAAACTTTAGGCTACAATAGAAGATGTGATGATGAGAATGTCCTGATTAAAGATTAGTAATCTTTACTCATTTATGTCCAGGAGTCAGGTCAGAGGATTAAGACAAAGCCCGTTAACAACACACGAGGTGTCTGTTAGCTGACAAACACAACACGGGGATCTCAACGTAATAATGCAGTTGTGTGGCAGTTGTTTCACCTTCCATGTGCTCGGCTCAGACGCGTTCTGCATAATTCAGCGCTCAGTGGCGGAGAGAGTTGTAAAGCCAGCGACACTCTGCGTCAGGAACATGTTGTGCAATGACCGGTGAAATTATGAGGCTGTGAAATGATTAAAAAACAACAGTGTGTGAGACGACACTTTGGATGTTTTTGTCGAGATCCTGGTTGTTCCCTCGTGTTCTGGCGTCCCAGGTATTTCCTGCCTGCTGGCAGACACGTCCTCCCACGGTGGATTTCTGTCCCGACTCTCTTGGCGATAGAATCCTGGAGACATGTTCCGATCCGGCTCTTTGTGAGGTGCTGTCACGGGAGGCTGTGCCAGAGGGCCGGCGGCTCTGGATCCTGAATCCTCTCTGCAGAGACAGACTGGCCGAGCTCTTGGGCCACAACCAGAGAGAGATCGCAACGTGATTGTTTGTTCACTCTTCTTCTTCTTCTTCTTCTTCTTCTTCGCCCGTCGTGGCGGTTAATATTAAAATGTGGCGGAAAAGCAAAAGAACAGCGGTAGATGACTTTTTCGTTGCAGTGCTGTCGTTGCGATCGGTTCAAAAGAAGCTGTTATTTGATGTTAAATGTAGTGAACGACGAAGCTCGACCCGAACCGTCGCCAAATCACACGCTGCATTTAAAAGCTTTAAAGCTACAGTGTTTAATATTTAGAAGAACTTATTCACAGAAATTGAATTGATTAGATATAGCTAAATATGGGGCTGCACGGTGGCAGAGCAAGAAGGTTCTGAGTTCGAGTTTTGGTTCAAACCAACCAGGGCCTTTCTGTGTGGAGTTTGCATGTTCTCCCCGTGTGTGCGTGGGTTCTCTCCAGGTTCTCCGGCTTCCTCCCACAGTCCAGACACATGCAGAATGGGGTCAGGTTCACCGGAGACTCTGAATTGACTGTAGGTGTGAATGTGAGAGTGAATGGTTGTTTGTCTCTGTATGTGGCCCTGTGATAGGCTGGAGACCTGTCCAGGGTGAACCCCGCCTCTCGCCCAATGGCAGCTGGGATTGGCTCCAGCCCCCCGCGACCCTTAAGTGGATAAAGCGGTAGACGATGGATGGATGGTTAAAGTTACGGTGTGTTGAATACGGTTGTTGAACTAAACGGTCCAGAATACGTCGCTGCCGGAAACCGGAAGATAGAAACAGAGGTGCGCGACCATAAAGTGTCCCCTGTCGGTCAATTACAAAAATTACACACTGGGGCTTTAAAAGTGTAAAAATCAAAGAAAGAATGTGAGCTGTTGCGTCGTCGTCCGCCATCTTTTGAATTCCAGGAGACGTGACAACGCTCATGCCCAACTGGTGAACGGATGAACAACTCACTCATCTGGTATGTGGTTGACAAACCTCGTGTTCAGACCACGTGCTGTCGGATGGGAGGTGTGATATTCCGTTTGGCTTCAGTTTCTGCTCCTATTGGTCGATAACGAGTAGCGTGGCCGCTGCGTGAAAGCAACACGACAGTTCCTTTGATTCTTTGTCGTAGTTTCTGTCGACTTGACGAAAAGCGCGAGGGCAGCTGCCGTCTTCCTCTGATAAGTCAGTTGCAGCGTTGTTGGGTTGTTCCTCCCTCCGGTTGTCTGGAGGCAGCAGCTGCTGGATGTGATTGTTAATTGGGCGTAGCGGATGATTACAGATACCTGTGCTGGCGATATAGAACAGAGTCTACATGCAGAATCACAGGCACAGATGGAAATGGCAAAACGCTACAGATCTGCTTTTTCCGGCGTTTCCCTCGGGAGCGGCGATGTTCCGCCTCGTGCGTTTCCCTCCGAGGTTCCGTCTCCGTGGACCGACGGTTCGCGGCGTACCGCCACAGCGACACGCTGTTATCTCCTCATCATCACTATTTGTATTGCCTTTCAAATGATATTTCTCTTCGCTAGGACTTTCTCTCTCTTTCCACAATCATGCGGTGACACCGGCGTCCCGGGGGAAACACAGTCAGCGCTCGTATCCGGGCTCATTCCCCCTCGTCTCTCTCGTTACGTGCCCATTTTTTTTCCCTCCTATAACCTGCAGTTGTATGAATATGGAAGAATGTTCCTCAGGTTATGATATTTGATTTTTTTTATCTGTTTGCCGTTGTTTTATTCTCCGGCTAAATTGCATTTGCACAAATGCAGCTTTTTGGATTACCTCCTTCCTGGGAATTTATTTACATTAAATCCGCGGCACATTAAAAACAGATTCATTTGGAACACGTCGGAACATTACCTGGATTTACTAACTGTACACGGGCTTGAGTTGCGGCTGGTGAACGCATTGGAAGTGTACGAGGGGATTAAAAGTTCACAGCGTGTGTTAAAGGGGAGGGGGAGCAACAAGCTAAACTTTCCTGGCAGCCACAGAGGGAGAGAGAGAGGAGCTGGTGGTGTTGTCAGGCTGCGTCTGGATGATACACAAGCTGAAATATTTCCTCCATGACACAATCTGACACGAGTCTATTCGCCCTCTGTTATGAACCATCCGTCTTTTCTATGTTGATGCACCTGAGACTATTTTCTTTTCTGTCTCCAACTTCTCTCTGACGAACTCTCCCCCCATCGTGATTTAAACTCATTTCTTAATGACAAGATCCTCGTGTTTGATGTAGAGCTGCAACTAACGATTATTTTCATCATCGATTCATCTGTCGATTATTTTCTCCATTAATCAATTAGTTGTTTGGTTCATGAAATGATGAAAAATCCTCAACATGATGTTTTGTTTTGTTCACACACCAAAGATATTCAGTTCGCTGTCACAGAGGAACAAAGAAACCAGAAAATATTCACATTTAAGAAGCTGAAATCAGAGAATTAAGACTTTTTTTTCATAAAAACGACTATTGATAATGAAAATATTTGGCGATTACTAATCAATTAATAAATTAACTGTTGCAACTCTAGTTTTATGTAAATAATCATAATCATTTCCACAGAAGCTTATTCCTCCTATTGTTCTTGTTCACACCTTTAACCATCCGCTTAACTCCTTTTCGTATGAACGCATCCAACGCGCTCGCCGGCGTCTTCAAACCTCACAGTCGAACTGATATGTGATATGGAACCTCGTGGATTTTAACCCCGTGCATTGCCATGTAGGCGATCAGGTGCTGGTGGTAACTGTTGTTATTTCCCTTATTAATACGCGACCCAGAATCCCCAGACACCGTCAAACCACTCGAGGGGGTTGATTGTGTCCGAATGACGAATCGACACAAGTTTTCTTTACAAGTTGACAGTGAAAAATCTCTGGTGAATCCCCCGACACAGCAGGCGGCGTCTCACAGTGAAATGAAATCCAGGCACTGCTCTATTCTTCAATTGATTTCCCTAATTCAGATGGAGGCAGATATTTTTGCCCACAGGGAGACAGCGGATGAGGCAGCAGATGACTGAGCGAGTCCGTACGAGTGTTAACGTCTGAGCTAAATGTTGTTTTTCTTCCGTTGCTCTTGTTGCAGATGAACACGGACATTTGAAAATATACCTGCCCAAGAAGCTGCTTGAATGTCTACCAAAGTGCACCTCGCTGCCAAAGGAGAGACACCGGTGGAACACTAATGAGGTAAGAGCGGCTGCTGCTCCTTCTCAGCACCACACTTTCTTCTCAGTGCATCTCGCTGGCGACGAGGTGCTCGTCCAATGAGACGGCCCCGATTCTCTCCGAGGGCCCCGCCCCCCGCGTTCACGGCCGGTTTGTGGGAAGTCGTGTGAACTGTTGTTCTCCCGACCGCAGGCCATGTGCTCCGACATGCTACATGCTAACAGCTACCACGTGACGTGTAGAATGTGTCACATGCATCATGTGTAGTGGATTTCAGATATGAGATAACATCAGATTATTGTGTTTTTAGCGTCTTTGACTTGATTCTTTATTATCATTAGGGCCCGTGCGCCGACCAGCTGGTGGCCCTCCTGTTTATTATTATTTTTCTCCTTTGGACGTTGCAGTCGTTTTTCACATTTATGAAAAGTCACCAAAAATGTGCACACTTGAAATGTGATGCAATCTGCGTTGGCGTGGCAACATCAACGCCTCTTGCGCATTAGATTTAGAAAACCGAGCCCCTCGTTCAGGTTCCACCTACATGCACGAAACCTGGTCCACACGTGTGTCATGTCCAGACTCACTGAACAGTCTCTTGGAGGCGTGTCGTCACCTCAACGGGACGTCGGCCATTTTGATTCGAAAGTGACATTTTCACACGTTATGTTCAATATTTATATTTCTCATGAGATTTTATTTGTACTGTGTGTTAAATACATTCACAATCATTTAAGTGAAATGATTTTAATATTCAAAAGTCTGAATATTGAAGGTCTTCTTTTTTGTACTTCTTTCCTTTGCGTCAGAAAAAAAAACAACGTAGAAAAAAATTCAGTTTTCTCCGCACGAGCAGCCGGACGTGGGGTTGTGACACGTCGTCACGGCAACAAACGAGACAAAACGAGCGTCTGCCTCCGTCTCCCATCTTGTATAGTTCCGCTGCTCATTGTGCAGGAAGAGGAATCACACGTTGAGTCTCATTCAGCAGACGTCACTCCGGCTCTCATTAGCATCTCGAGGCCTCGTGTGAAACGTGAACGGTGTTTAACGTCGGCGCTGTGGAAACTGGACGTGTCTCTTATTTCACATTTTCATCACGTCAGACTTCTCTCTCTCTGCAGATCAAACCCGACAATCACCGTCGTTGTGGTAGTTTTCATTTTCAACCTTCACCTGAAGGACAGTTATTCAAAAAAATGTAAATTATTAACTGAATCAGATATTTGTATACTTGTTGGTGATGTTTATGAAGAAAGATTCTCCTGACAAAGCTACATTAGTTACTTATTTTTAATAAATTCAATTAATTTTCTAAAGGCAAAACAAGAGATGCATTTTTTTCTCTATATACAGTCGGAAGTACAAAATAATGACTTTTTTTTGTTATTGAAATAATTTGCTGAAACTCTAAGCTTCCTTTCTTTTTTACAATCTTCATGATACAATATTCACATAGTAATTGATTTGGATTGAGAGTATTAAATTGCACAAACATGTTCTACTGTAGTTTCCCTGA
>NC_061517.1:1100000-1125000 GCF_022379125.1 Scophthalmus maximus | reverse complement strand
AGACTAAATCACACTTGCTGCTTTTCTTGTCGTGGTGCAGACAGTTTATCGGGTTTGTGACCGAAAAACAAAGTCGGCTGAAAGCGCCTCGAGTCTTTTGAGCGATCAAATAAGCGAATGATGAAAATGATTAATCACCACCTTTCTTTAATTGAAGTCCTTTGAGCCAATGGGAGAGGGTTTCCCCTCAGACCCGACGCATGAGTCGACCGAGATTAGGGAGAAAAATACTTCCAATACCGATATATAAGCCAGTATATTTGTATGAAAATGTAATTGAGCGTTGCTACTTTACAGTTCCACCATTTTTTTTTATAAATAACTGTTGATACATAGAAAACACAAAAAATTGAATTAAGAAAATAAACATATTTCTTTTATATGAAATGTTGCGCATCGTCGTCTATTCTGTGAAGTAAAACCAACATCAACGCTGATGACGATGTGTCTATGAAAGACTCATATTAACCAAACAATAAATCGATCGGGCTCAAAATGTCATGTTCTCCTAGTAACTTTATTGAAATATTGGTAGGTGGCGTGAATAGTAAATAAGTATAAAGTCCATATAGGCTGGTTCAGATTTTCTCCATTGTTCAGTTCGAAACTGGGAAGGAAACTCACGTAACTTAGATTGAGGATCATAACTGTTTGTGATATGATTTTTTCGGGGGGGAAGATCAGTTAACCTGCAATTATTCATCAGCAGCTCAGAAATAAAGGAGGAGACTTTGTGTTGTTTGTGCTTCGACTCTGACGCTTTGAATCGTGACCCTCATCAACACACTCGGGAGAGACTCATCTGACTCCTTCTATCTTTTTATATGTGTGCATATATATTCGACTATACATTTCTGTCTCGGCGTCGTTGTTCATGGACGTCGGCGCTCGGAGAATTCCCCCGATCGAACCCGGAGGTCGCGCCTGATTAAATGTTTATCTCGCTCTTCCTCTGTGGAGAGTTAATCACTGCGACTTCCACCAGTTCACAGATGTTTACAGGAACGTTCATTAGCTTCTCCGGGTCACGTTTGTCCGTCTACTTCTTCTCCTTCTGTTTTGTATTCTTCTGGCGGAGACGCGTGCCGGTGGACGAGGGTCCCGTGAGGATCTTTGTTGTTTCTTAAACCACGGTTCCGGTTTTATTTATATCGCGTCTTCATCGAGGCTCGATGGCGTCTCCTCCTCACAGGTCCCGTTAAGTGTTGCAGTACGAAAACTTTTCTCTATTTCTTCTTCTTCCCAAAGTGATTCAACACAAACACGTCGGCTACTGAGAGTCTGAGAGAGTACACTTTCATGTACTATAGCTTCCACTCGATCACTACATCCCCCCCCCCCCCACGTCGTTTGGCTCGTGGAAGTGTAGGAAACGGGAGGATGAGGCGTCGCCCGTTTCTCCGGATGGCCGACTCTCGCGGCGACTTCCCGGGAGCTCCATGGCTTCGCTGATTGCCGCGTCGCGGCTCACTGTGAAGTGTCAATTGCGACGGCCGCGGTGCGGCGAGGCAAATTGTAATAGGAACCCGGCGGTCGGGGTCGTGGAGGGAGTCCCGCCTGCTGCAGGGAGCCTGTGCTTCGTTCCCCCTCCGGATGCAGGCGGGGGGTCCTCAAGTTTCCTCTGAGCGCAGGAGCATCCACTCAGAATTGCATGACCTCCATTGTAGCAGATACAGGTCACTCCACCTCCCGTGGGAAGCCTCTAAATTGAACCCAGCTTGTGTCTTTGATTTCTTTCCAACTCTCTCTTCCTCTGGTTCCCCCTCTTCTGCTCTTATCCCCCCCCCCCCCCTCCCTCTTGTGCTCACTGAGCTGCAAAGCTTCTCAGGTATACAGACGGAGAAGATCCCCACCTTTTCCCTCGGAATTCGCTGGCTCAGGCGTTTTCTTCTTCTTCCTGCGCGGAACAATGTTGTAATGGGAGTTTAACTTTATTTACTAGCTAAAGGGAAAAACGAGTTATGCATTGGAGATGTGCGTGTCTTCGCTTCAATAAACTGTTTTATTGTTTCTTTATGCTGTAGATGTTCATGTGATTAAAGAGCTCTGATCCAACGCCAAACGTATTTTGACGTTTGGCGACGTGATCTTAATCTTTTTAAGGTGCAAATCTGCAAACGGATCCGTTTTTTCTTTTCACTCTTTGTAGACAACGCAGTGTTTTTATATTCGTGACTCTCGCGCTAGTGAACATGAGAATAATCTTTGACTTTCACGCACGTGAGATGCTGAGTGTCACAAGTGCATGAACATAATCTCTTTAGATTCTGGACTAGTTGTGAATTTAGTGGGAACTTTGTTTATTCTTTGAAAGGAATTCTTTACATTTTTCAAATAAGATATTCAAAAAAAAAAAATCTAATTTGTCCGATTCATTTGCTTTTATATCTCCAGCAGCAATTAACTGATATGCAATGAGCAACAAGCAAAACCTCTAATCATTTAATATAGAGAGACAAATTATGGCAAATTTGTCCCAAAATGAAAAAAAATAAAAACAAAACTGGTGCTCGGAAAAAAAATCTGCTTCTCACGGACGACGGCACATCTGAGGAAAAAACATGTGATGGAAGGAAAATGTAGCTCCAAAGGACAAAGGAAAAAAAAGATAGATGCATGGAAAGAGATTAGAAAACCAAATGAATGTTTGTTCTCTGTGGAATGGAAAAAAGGAAAACGCTTCAACGTCCTGTCAGAGAGTGTGTGAGGAGATCGGACTTCCTCAGCTGTAAACTCGGAGATCGCTCGACTCTGAGTTTTGCATATTACGTACCGATAACGTGTTGTTGGTGGTGTTGAACGCTTGTCATCACGTCTGAGCAAACGACGCAGGATGTTCTGCCGAGTACCTGCCGGGAAGAGAGTCTGTGTGGGTGCAGAGTTGTAGTTCCACGTTCATCTTTCAAAATATGAGATGACCTCAACTCGTCTCGCCGTCGCTCTGTTGGTTTTATTTAGTTTCCCTGTGATTGTGCAGCGTCGCACCCTCTCGTCACTGCGACATGTCTTCAGACTTCGTGCAGGAGAAAGAAGAGGCTTTGTCTCCTGTAATGATAGGGTTGGTTTGTAAAGGTCTTTAATGAGCATCGGCATCACACCTTTGTGGAGATGTATTAAACGATACACATTACACACACACCCTGGAATCCCCTCCGGCAGATTCCACGGGAATATCCCGATGGCGTGTCCGACTATGGAGAGATCTCTGAACTGAGCGACATCCCTACTTATTAATACAACAGGATGTTTCACTTTGCCGTTATCGCTGCACTGACATTAGAGTGTATGGTTCAAATTTAAAGGGGCAGAAGGCGATTTTGGAGAAAACTTTTGGAGATATTCACAGCTTTTTACAGAAGGTTTATCGCTCAGTGCACCTTTATATTCTTAGGGTTGTTTTCTTTCTGTGGACAGTAACCAGGCTGAAGGCCGGTAGCCGTGATGCTAACGCCACTGCTAACAAGCCAGAAACAACCATCCATAATTCATCCATCTCATAATCTACAGCACAGAACTTTGTCTGTGACCTTTCTTTTGAGATGAGCATTAGTGAAACTGACTCTATTCATTAATGATCAAGGAGTTGATGAAGTGGAAAGTGATCCGGTCTTTGCAACAATCACCAACCACCTGGAAACCCGAGGGGGAAGTTGTCTAATGACAGACACAATTTTCAATAACACAGAAAAATAAGATCAAAAACTCCATCTGAGAATTAAGGTAATTATTTTTTACAGAATTTTAATATTGAGTGTCTAATTACACTTCTTGAGTCAAGTCTTCACTTACATAATATTCATCTGAGTTGGAGCTCTATGGAATACATAGCTAATCATTAACCTTTTATGGATATTTAGAAATGTTTAAAGCTAATGCCGTGATCATTGAGTGATTATTTAAACTTCCAGTTAACAAAGTAACCAGATTATGTGATGTGGATCAGATCAGGAGCTTTCCCCCGGTCGTGTAGAGAGAAGTGTGGCGATTATTTTTTTTTAAAGAGAATAAGCAGAACAATCTTTGTTAGAAATCAATGCTCACCCACGGCTGGAGTAAACGATTTTTTTTTTATAGTGTAAGATTTGAATCAGCACCTCTGACAGTCTTTATAAGTTTTCATTATGGGGTTACAGTCGCTTTCTAGCGTATGTAATTCGATTGCTATATTCTTTTGATGGTATCGTCTTGATGTCCCTGGTATTTTCCACCTCCTCTGCAGTTGCCGACCGGACGGCATATACATCCCGCTTCTTTAAACTTCTGATGGAGAACATCAATCTGAGCAAACACTATCTCCGCTCCAACTCCTGGTGGAAATCTACGGCGTAATTGTGCCGTTGCCGGGCGGCGCTCGGGGCCGACTTCATGTTTGGCGAGCTTCGCCCTCTGGCTTGTATTCTTGTTGTCCATTTTTAGACGTTCTAAGTCGTTTCATAACGCTTCGTGTAGCTCGGTGTTTGTTCAGCTCCGCTGCTTGTCCCATTTTTGTATCTGGCCAAGGTTAAACAACAGTGCCGGCCCCGGCAGAAGAACACGCTCTATCTGTTTTCTTTTTTTTTCCTTTTTGTCTGAGAGAGCGAAGGCGGCGGGAGAGAGGGAGGCTACTTCAGCGATTCCTCAGAGGGAAGAGGATCCCTTTTTTAGCAGTATCAAAAGGAGCCACGTCGTTTCCGACATGTTCGGATGGAGTCTAGGTCGGAAGGTGCGTCATCCGCAGCCGGATGGAAGAGGAGGCCGCGCTGACACGGAGCCGATGTTTCACAGACGTTCTCCAGGAAATCCCTTTGACTGTGCTCTGCGCTCAGGAGGAGGCCGGGCCACATGGGCTCCTCTGATTCGTGGCATCCTTCCTGCTCACGCTTTCTCCGTGTCTCCGTCTCCCTCCCTCTCTTGTTGTGCGCTGGTCTCTGATCTCTAAAGGTCCTTGAGAATCAAGAGCCAGCAACAACAGCAGGCTGGGGATCCTCTGCGGGCCCCGGTTGGATCCCAGCCCGTCGTGCCCTTTTCTATCTGATGGACGGCTCCAGGCATCGCGGTGCCGCTGCAGCGCCGCTCTGTATTAGGGCCTTCATCTGATTACACCCGTCTCGTTGTCGGAGAACCGGGGCCGTCGTTGACCTTGTTTGTGAGCCGCGGGGAAGCGTTTTCTTGAATCTGTCCCGTCTTTAATGTCGTTAATCATTTTTGCAGCCGTTAAGCTGATGGATGCAGTCCTTCCCAGTTTTAAGGGAACATGTGTTTAATGGCGCCACACACACGGCCCATCCAATATGTTTTTATTTTGGGCTCCTTTTTTAAAACCTGCAGACGAGGAGGAAACCTGTAAGCGTTTGGCAGGTTGACGTGACAACGGATGCGAAGCTGAGTGGGCTGTCGTTTCTCCTTGTGTAAAAAAAACTAGATGCACGAGCGACTAACCTACAAGGAGTTTGCATCAAATCAGAAATTCAATCCAGTCCCACATCTTCAGATCAGAATCTATGACGGCGTATTGAGTTTTGTTACGTGCCACGTCTGCAGTGGACGACCGCATCAACTTCTACTTTGCAATCAGATTTTGCAATGAGTCAAAATTTTAGTCCAGAATCACCATATAATCATAAACATAAAAAAATACATTTTTTTGATTTTTTTTCTCTCGCAAATTTATGACTTTTTAATCTCAGAGAATATCCGAGTTTCTTTCTCGTAAATTTACGACTTTAATCTCGGAAATTCTGAGTCGTTTCTCGAAATAATACCTCCCTCCCCATGTTTGTAATTACTTTTCATACAATGGCCAAAATACAAATCAGAGTCAAGTCATATTTCTAAAACTTCCCCAACAGATGAAATATTATATCATTTTATTAGATTATTACACTGAACCAGCCAAAATCCTGTTTTATGTTAAAGCGCAATCCTCTCATTATAAAGTAAATTCCTGTTGGTCGAGTTTCTATCAAATATCTTCCTCTCTGACACGACGCCAGACTGGAGGTCGCCCCGACCTTCTGGGTTGCACGTTTGTGTTTCATCGAATCACTGTACCAGAGGTTATTCCCCTTACGTTCATGGTTGTTGTTCTTTTTTTCCTCATCAAAGCTGCTCGTCCAGGCAGCTCGTATGATCTCGGTCCGGCAGGACTCCGATTGTCCTCTCGGTCGAGCGTCCTTGAGGCCTTTGTTCGCCTCGTCCCTGTTCTCCTCCAGATGTTTACACATCAATAAAAAAATGGCTGAATTTGAACAAAATAAAAAATAAATAAAGCTGACAAGGACATAATGATCCATCCCACCGGCCCCAGATCACCGAGCTCCTTCACAACAAAGGATGAAGTCGCAGGAGAAGGACGCTCTCAGTAGGTTCATCTTCTGACGCTCGCCGTTGGCTCCTGTCGCGTCCAAACGATCGTCTCGCCTCTGAAGTTGTTCGTCCTCTGTTTCAGCTCTGGTCACCTGGACGTGTGAGAGTCAGCTTCTCTGCTCCGGCACATCCGATAAAAGTTCAGTGAAGAATAAATGATACTGAAGCTTGTGGAGACGATGAGTGACAGCAGAGTGAGCTGTTTATTTTCATGCTCAACTCTCCCCTTTCATTCTACTCTACACATTTATCTGAATTACGCCAGTGATCTGTGGCGCTCGTTTGAAAATACATATATATATATATATATATATATATATATATAAATATATATATATATCTCTCTTGCCAGTTATGTTCATGGCGTTGCTGCAGGGACGTTGATTTTTGAGTTACTACAAAGTGGAGCAATAGCACAAATTGGAAGTATTTGATTTCCGCTGCCTCTGCAGCTGCATTAAGAGTAAAGTGGGAACAAATGGGAACCGTCTCCGAGAGATGACATAAACCTTTTAATTGGTACGGAAGTTTTAATTAGAAAAATACTTCTTTTTTTTATAAAACGGAAATGTTTCCAGTGCAGCACTTTGCGCAGCTTGTTTAATCCCCAACACTTCGGAGCTTGTAAAGCACTGAACCTGAAACGTCTTTGAACGAATGTACAGTACAGATACCGATGTGTCTGACACAGCACTCTGAGACTCCGCCGGCCGTGTCGTCTCTGACCACACGGAGTTTGTGCTGCTGCTGTTCCATCTTTTTATGTTTTACTCTCCACATACTGTCGGTTTGTGTCAGAAGTTGTAGCTTCATGCAGGGACCAATGTTTGTGGGTAAAAAATGGACGTATAGTCTCCGGGTCTGTGTGGGAAGTGTCTGAAGCCTGTGTTCTGTGCACTGACCACCAGATGGCGACTCTATGAGAAAGTGACTCTCCTCCTCACTTGGTTTCTACCGTCAGTAAAACCTTTTCCTGAGGCGTTTATGATCCAATGTGTTGTTAAAAAATACAGCATGATTTTCATTTAGTCGATAAAATAGACGGTGAAGCACCGTTGCGTGGATACGGCCTGATTGACAGCTGCTTCGTCCAATTGGTGCATGGTTGCAGGTGTCAGTGGGCGAGCACTCAGACAGACCACGCCCCCAATTCTACATCCTGTTGAAAAAAAGAACGGTTGGACGATAATATCACAGACGTGTCGGTGTCGACGTTTATGAAATCTTTTATTGTACAGAATAAACAAGCAGTTTACATTTTATGTAAAATAAATTCAACTCATTAATTCAAGTTTCTTTAGATTTGGTTTTATTTGTTTTGTCTTTGTATTAATAGTTATTTATGATAAAGTTTAAGGTTAAACAAAAATATCAAGCCTCAATTACATTTCGACAATCATTGACTGATAAATATATATTAATATAATTTATCGGTGTCCAGGCCTGTCACGACAACTGCTTTTTGTTGCACGATATATCGTCCCAGAAATGATTGCGACAGACAATATTATCGTCATTTTTTGATACTGAACCATGTGAGCTCGGTCCGACACGAGTTGTGTCGCTGCTGAGAGAAATGTGATCCAAAGTTTAGACCTCAGACACAACAAACAATCCATGAAGACACGGAGCCTTTAGACAAATACGAAGAAATCCATATTTTCTGACATTTCATAAACCAAAGCAGTAATTGATTAATCGTACCACGCGAAATGAAGACACAATGGCTTATTATTGAGGTCAATGAAAATGATTGAGTTCATATTCATGTATCGTACGATAAGTGGATAACGTAATTATCGTGACAGGTCTATCGGTATCAGAAATCATATTTCTCCCTCATATCAATATCGCTATTGGCCCCCCAAAGATTCCATATGGGCCGGGCTCTTGTCAGTGACGTGGGTTTGTTGGATTGTTGGTTTTTGGTAAAAGACGACAGAGTTTTCTCTCCAGCTTGAGCCCAGAAGGTTGAAGCGTCAACACGTCAGTGTAATCCCCCCCCTCCCCCCCGGTCCTGTCCTTTAGCAGAACCTTGGAGCGGCCATTGAAATACCTTTTTTGAAATCTCTGTTGATGAGGGAACAGCGGACCCACGGTGGCTCTGCCGTTCTCCCACCGCAGAGTCATGTTTCAAAGTCGTATTTATATTCGATAAGTCGGGAAAAACGGGAAGAGAAAGTGCTTTGATGGTATCTAACAGATGAAATGCTCAGAAATCTCGTCTGGACCTGAGGCGTGAACGCTCCGGCTCGGCCGCGATTCTCCTGCGACTCGTTCACTTCCTCAACGGGACAAGAGGCTTTTTCCACGCGGCGTTTCATGTGGAACCAGCGACGTGAGTCAACTCTGGAACTGAAACGGAGAAAATTCAAAGAGTAACGTTAACTTTTGCAGAAGCGTCCACAGGCGGCGCAGTGAGGCGGCCCACAGGCGGCACAGTGAGGCGGCCCACAAGGCGGCGCAGTGAGGCGGCCCACAGGCGGCACAGTGAGGCGGCCCACAGGCGGCGCAGTGAGGCGGCCCACAGGCGGCGCAGTGAGGCGGCCCACAGGCGGCGCAGTGAGGCGGATGCTTCTATATTTGCACTGTAGCATAGACCTTTGTTCATATACTGGGATTCACACTTTACAATATATCTTCTTTCTCCCTCTCTCCCACAAACCGACGCTGTTTAAATCAGGAGGTTTGACTCGGAGGCGGTCGCTGGTTCCTGTTTGTTTCCTGGTTCTGGTGCTTTATACATCAATGTCTCCGGACTTCAAACGCAGATCGCATCTCGTTTGAAGTCCGGTACTTTGCTGCCGCTCTGCAATCTCTTCAGAGATGATTGTGCTTTTACTATGAAACCCGACCGCGCACACACACACACACACACACACACACACACACACACACACATCTTCATTAAATGCTGGTAGATAAACCATTAATCCATTCGAGCACTATTTTATTTCCATTTTTTCTCGTCCACCCACACAGTTCAGCAAACAAAGAGAGAAAACTCCCTCCTGACTTTTTCTTTGACCGGATAAAAGAATCCTCAGATCATCCAGACTTTTCCTGTTTGTGGACACAACTCTCTCTCTCTCTCTCTCTCTCTCTCTCTCTCTCTCTCTCTCTCTTCTTCTGTTTCTCCGTGTCCGGTCACTTCTGTGACCTTTACGAACGCCGTCTGCTGCTGTATTGAGCTTCATGTATCATGTGCAGTGTGTGAATTGATCATAAGACAAAGAGATTTGTTCCAGTAAGACTTTCCACCGTGTGTGTGTGTTAAGATGTTCCTCCTCTTCATGAAGAGTTGGGGTTAGGTCAATATAGGCTCGGGCGGTATCTTGAATATATTCGATGTATCGCGGCTTATCGTACATGAGATATAGTAAATGACTATATCGCGAACACCACGACTGCATATTGTCACATCAAATTTTGTAAAGGCGCCGGCATAAGACTAAGTCTAAAATTGTCCCAATAGAAACCATTAATGAATATTATTAAGATTAAAGAATGTTTAGACACAGATGTAGGTTTCAGGGACGACTAGAATCGTCACACTGGTGTGATCGTCTGCATCAAAGGGTTAAAAATGATCGCGATATATATCGTGTATCGCGATATAACTCAAATATACCACAATGTTATTTATTGGCCATATCGTCCAGCCCTAGGTCGATATTATATCGGCACTGCCCATGATTAATGTAAAGGTTGGATATCCCTTCGTATGACTACGGCCCGTTGTGGCTCTTCATCCTCGGTTGACGTGCGACGGTTCGTTTTTCTTTTCCTTCCCTCCCGCTGATCTGATTAAACCTAATGTGTGGTATCACCAAAAGTTGTTGCCCCACAAGAGACGGAGAACGACCTTTATCATGACCTTGACGCAGACAATCAATGGCCTTTATCTCCTCCCAATGCATAATAAATCCTACAAAGAAAGGGGGTTGGTCCACGCACACGTCCTGGTAATGTATCGACCCGCACCGCCGACATTCATCAACCGGACTCGCCGGCTAAATAATTTAGCTTTTCGAGCCGAGACCGCATTTAGTCACCAAGTTCGGGCCCCGACAAGTCAGACTGATGTGAAAGAACAGAAGTTTATTAACCGCATCAAGTGGAGGAACTGGACACACACACATTGTAAAGGTCAAACTGCAAGGTGAGCGTCTGTGTTAGGTTTGTGCGTGAGCTGCTAATGTGGCATCTGTGCAGCTCGTCGCCAGAATCAGAGCTTTTCATCTCCGGGGCTTTTTGATTGACCGGACTTGTCTCGGAACCGAACTTCCTTCCTTCCTTCCTTCCTTCCTCCGCAGTCGGACACAATGAATCCCGTTCTGCTTGCAGATAAGGAATCCCCCCGCTCCTCCCCCTCCTCCAGTTTCCTAACTGTACGTTGGTGTTTTGTGGCGCTCGCTCCTCTCCAGCGCCGCGTGGCCACAGGGTTTCCACTCGCCGCCTCTTGAATCAACACAAGTGCTTAAACGGGTTGTTTGTCGGCAGAGGAAAATTGTTTTTCATTTACAAGAGAGAACTATAGATTTTCTCCTTTGCTCAGACTTGTTACTGGCAGGTACGACACCTGAACGCTCGCTTTGGTTCTTAAATCAGAGTAATTGAAGCACACATATTCTCCAACGTGAGAGTAGTTTTGATCGAGTGAGTCATAGTTCAAGTTTCGCCCCTGCAGGCGTTCATTTGTCGAAAACTCTCTCGGATGAATTTGTGAGATATCACAAGACCTACCTGAGACAAAGGAAAAATAAAAAGAGAGCATCAACTCAGTTAGACAGTTAGAAATCTAAACTTTAAATCCTGACAACCCTGTCTCTCCCCCTCAACCTTCTCTCTCTGGCTCCCCTCGGATATTTGAATTCTGTATTAATAAGACAACTCATGTTGCCGATGACTTTTAGCAAAACAACACCAGATTATCATGCGTGTCTGTGAATACTGAACAAGAGGTCGGGCTGAACCGCTGAATCCAGAACCCCGCCCCCTTAAGCAGGGAATCGTTCTGATTGGCCGATCAAAGCAGTGTCGCCCTACACCTGTACACCTGACGGAGAATGTTCTGCCATAACGTATATGTACATGATGTTCATGTGAGCATCTGCTGGGGCTGATGATCTGCTGAATCTTATTGGTCAAATCCAAAGACGTGAAGACAAAAATCCTTTTGATTATTAGAGCTGCAACTAACGATTATTGTCATTATCGATGAATCTGTCAATTATTTTCAGGATTCACTGTTTAGTTGTTTGGGCCATAAAATGTCATTAAATGTCGCTTGTGTTTCCCCAAAACCTCAAGATGATGTTTTGTTTCGTCCAAACACCAAAGATCTTCAGTTCACTGTCACAGAGGAGCAAAGAAACCAGATCATATTCACATTGAAGAAGCTGAAATCAGAAAGAATTATGACTTTTTTATCATAAAAACTACTTGAACCGATGCTGATTAATTTATCAGTCGATTAGTAATCGATTCATTGATAAGTAATCAATTAACTGTTGCAGCTCTATAAGTTTTGGAATACATACATATATTTTTTAGAAGATAATTCCTTTTCTTGTCATCGCACAGTTGGTGCCTTCACACATCAGTTAAAAGAAAGTAACAAATAGATTATGAATCATAAGTGTGACTTGTGAAAACAGTGAGACATCTTATTGCTGTGAAAGATAGATTTTTTTGTTTGTGGAGCGCTGAAATATTTGGAATATTTATTGCATTCCGGTCCGGCGCGATGACAGATGACAGATGACAGTAAAAAACAACGACAACAGGCAAATCTGATTCAACGTCTGACGGCCGCGATGCATCTGAGTCGTGTCCTGTAACTAAGGTCACGTTCTGCAAATCACGTGTCACTCCACGAGTTATCTACAGATACACGTTCGTCTGCGGTTGTCAAACTTTCTGCTCGAACGGTGTCACAATGTTTCTCCTGATTTCATCACTGCGTGTACTTAAGCAGATTATCAGACTGTGGCAACAACAGAAACAGAAGCTACAACGTCTGAATTAGACATTTTAATACACATCGTCTCGGTCGTGTGCAATAAGGCATCAGAGAAAAGGATGCACATATATCGTCGCCGCATAATGAAACAAGCTTCTTCTAGTGGACCCCCCCTCCCCCCCCCCCCAACCCCCCCAAAACCTGTTAGTGCAACATGCTATCTGCTGCCAGCGTGCTGACATGACGGCTTTTCCAGTGAGTGAGCAGCGCTGCCAGTAGTGTCTGGGCTGGAGGAGGAGGGGGGGGGGGGGGGGCTCTGTGCCGCTCTATAAATACCCCCCCGTCACACTTACATCCAACCAGTTCACACACGACCTCTGAGGGTCACGGGGTCTGGAAGGGTCAGTGTGTTACGCTCAGTGGGTCCACGTTCACATGAGCGTCGATGGTTATCTCCATGTCGGGAGCCGCAGATGTAAGAGCATCATTAGAATTCATTATCGGGGGGGGGGGGGGGCTGTGAAAGCAGAAAGCAGAAATCAGAAGCAGAAATCAGAGGATTTTGACTTTTTTATTCCATAAAAACTACTTGAACCGATTAATCCATTATCAACATAGTTGGTCATTTATCGATGAACTGTTGCAGCTCTAATTCAGAACCTGCACAACAAGCTCAGAATAAAAAAAAAAAGAAAAAAAAAGAAATAAATAAAAACAGATCTTATTTCTTCATTTTTTTTTCACGCCGTCTTAGATTTGAAAAGATTTCGCCAAGATTAAGGTTTGGTTAAAGGATTAGAAGATAAATAAATCATGTTTTTAATTAAAATCATTTCTTTGTCCGGGTCAGGGGACCTTTGTTGTCATGGTTACAGTATTAACTGCTTGATTAAGGTCGGGGAAAAACCGAGTGAAAATGAAAACCAACACTGATGGTAGAGAAGTGGAAACCAACGGCTTCACAACACCTCGTATACGAGACGCCACCGTCACGTTTCTTATCGCCGCTGCATGAGATAGTGTTGCTCTTCTCCTTCCTGTCGGTCACCACGTCTCCAGACTGACACTCAATGAGTGATGTCATCGTTAGCGTTCATACTTTTGTTTCCTGTAGTTGTCCTTGAAAATAAAAAAGTCTCCCACGAGGCTCCAGTGTCGGGGAACCCCTGATTCAAAAGGCAAACACGGCCGGCGCTGCCTGACACCGCCGCCGCCGCCGCCGCCGCGATGATGATGACGTTTCCAGGGAAGGGATGATAATCCTGACACTGCATCCTCCTAAGTCAGTGAGCCGTGCAGTGCAGATATGGATGTGTTGCTGGCAGATTGGAAGGTAGATTCTCTCCCCCCATCTGCACCTCCTGCGGCGGCGGCGCCTCGGGGGAGCAGCTATGTAAATAATGAATGCCCGTGGCTGTGAAACATGCACAGATAACCTTCAGGACAGCCGCGGATCAGTGCCTTCACATTAGCCGATAGGATTAAGGTTAAAAATGTACAGAAACCTCCTCCGTATAAGAATCCACACATCCGGCGAGCGGCCGGCTGCGCGGTGAACGTACAGTAGTGTTCAGGTGATAACAATCACACGTCTCTGATTCCACTGAGCCAGAGTTGTAGCCTCACAGAGAGAGGGTTGTTGGTTTGAATCCCGCTTCACCCGGGGCCGACCCCCCGCCCAACTACACCGGGGTCAAAGAACCTCTCTAGTCCAGATTACACCCTCCGTGTGTTTTTCATAAATAACAGACTTTTTTCTCCTGGCGACCGCTGAAGGATGACGCGCTGTAGATGACGGACGTTTCATTAAACAGACTTGTGAGTCAGACGCAGCCTCAGTGTCTCACTGCCAACTTCCCAGCCTCCGTATTCACATACGACAAACAAATCTGGGTTCCTGTCGAGAGACAAAACTCATTGAGCATATGTTGGCATCCGTATAAGAGAGAGGAGAGTAGGTGGGGAACAAAGCTCCTCGTCTCCGTCGTCCCATCTGTCTGCAGAGGAACCCGGTGGCACCCAGCGGCGTCCCGCTCGTTTCTCTTCCCCCGCCAGTCGGCTCTGGCTGTGCGACGGGAGACGTCCCACCACCCTCACGAGCACTTTTTACTTTTGCTGACATCACATCGGAGTCGGGGGCTCGGGGGGGGAAGCGCTGCCGTAACGGTACGACTGGATTAGTACGTCTGAGAGGATGAGACCCTCCGTGAACGACCCTCCGATTACAACAAGGAAGTCGCGTTTTGCTTCTGATGAGCAATTAGAAAAATGATGAATCTGGAAACGAGTGTCCTCGCCCCGTGTTATTTGGCTGCGTGAGACAGAGAGAATTACACCTGCAGTAATAACTCATTAAAGTTGAGTTATTATCATAAACTGCTGTAACACAATGGCCCCCGTTCGTCAGAGATCATTTGGGCCTTCATGTTTTATAATGTGTCTCTGCTAAGTCGCTGCACAGACACAAAAACATTGAATGCAGCGTCGTCTCTGCCTCAAGGTCAAGGACTGATGATGTGTCTTTGACTCTCATCCCCCCTCCGGACCCCCTCCGACCCCGGCGAGCGGAATCTCTGTGTTTCTGAGTCGGAATGAGGGAGAAGACGGAGAGTGAGACATGGCGACGGAGACGAGGAGGGTCCGGGCGTCGTTGCTAAGCCGAGCTCCAGGCCGCTCCTGAAGGACAGTCAGACATAAAGTCCAAACCCGAGCAGCTAATCCCTCCCCCTCCTCCTCCTCCCCCTCCTCGGGCAGGTGCATCACAAAAGGCTAAACATATACATAGGAAGAGCGACCGCGAGAGAAAGTTAGGATAATTGAAGTCGGCTAAGAAAGCGAGCGCGTGCACCCTTGAGTCGGCTCCGCTTTGTGTTATTACGTTTTAATGTTATCAAGGTGAAGGCAACACGGGGGGTGGATGGGGGGGGGGGTTCATCGCCCGACCTTCTTCACATTGTCTGTCGGTACGCGGCCGGGGGAATTCTGACGAGAGAGCTCCGAGCGCCGAGCAGCGGCCAGCGGGCGTGAAGGTGCTCCGGTCATGAAGGAGGAGGAGCCACAGTGGCTCTCTGTCCAGTGTATCAGTCAATGTAAACTTTCAATGTAATGTCCAATGAGAGGTTTATCGACTTGACTTTATTGGCTCCTGACCCGGGCAGAGGCAGCACGGGCGATCGCCACAGGCCTGGATCCCCCACAAGGTGTCTTTGTCTTTGACCGTCCTGATTCCCGCTCAGCGGCACAACAGCCAAAGTCAAATTGAATCCAGAAAAGGGGGATTTTAAACGGAGAGATAAGGGGGCAGATATGCCTTAATCATCATTTGCTCTTGATTAGAAAATCAATGGCCTTTGATGCCAGAGTGCATGTCTGCCTTTGGAGTTAAGAGTGTGACAATGACAATGTGGACTGGAAAATTGGCCTTTTAAACAGCTGCTATCTCTTTGTTGTTCGGAGCCGCCGTTCGTTTAATGCAGTGAAAAGTCTCCCTCTATCACATAACGTCTGCCTGTCAAAGAAATGACTTTCTCTCTCTCTCTCTCTCTCTCTCGCTCTCTCTGGCTCCCGTGTGAAACTTTGCCGAGAGAAGAAAGGAATCCTCGGGAAGCTTAGAAAGCGCAGGGAATTTCTTAGTTTTTTGCGGAGACGACTTTTCACAGTGTGTTTTTCTTCGAGATTCGTGAAACAGATGAGAAATAAAGTTGTCACTCAAGTCTCCGTGGCAGTTTTTCACATGTGCCAGAGAGAGAGAGAGAGAAAGTCTTTGATGCCGTTGCCCAGGTTGATATATGAAGTACAGTTTAACAGTCAACTTGCTGTTTGCTCTATTTGCTGAACGTTTTGTTGACTTCCCTTTTCTCTCGCTTCCTTGACGATGGCGCTGCATCACGTGTCACCATGTGTTCATCTCATATCCTACAACTGCAACGAACGATTATTTCCGTAAACGATTAATCTGTTGATTAATTTCTCCATTAATCGATCAGTTGTTTGGTTCATAACAATGGTGAAAAATGTCCATCGTGTTTCCCAGAAAACCTCGACATGTGTTGTCCGCTCACCAAAGATATTCAGTCCATTGTCACAGAGGAGCAAAGAAACCAGAACATGTTCATATTCACCAAGCTGAAATCAGAGAATTATGAATTTCTTTCCCCATAAAAACCACTTGAACCGATGAATCGATTATCAGAATAGTGAGTCATTTAGCCGTCGATTACTAATCGATGAATCGATTAACTCGTGCGGCTCTACAGAAGATTCATAAGAAGCTCCTCTCCTCTTATTAATATGCAGCCGCATGGTGATTTTTTAACCTCGTCTTCCTCTCCCGTCCTCTCGTCTTTACCTTTGTTGCACTCGCTGTGATTTTAACCAGCTCGGCGCATCGATCCCGAGGAAGCGGCAGGACTGTGGACGAGGGGGACGCAGCGCTCGGCAACACGCCGATGACAACATGATGCAACATGTCACATTCATACGTCTCATACCATCACAGATCCCAAACACACGTTAATGGTAAATGAGGAAGTGCACCAGCTGCGTATGTGCGTCGCACGCTGAGCTCCAGTAATCACACAATGTATTGATTGTGATTCCAGCAGACGACTGGCGGCGTCTGATCACAGAGCAGGTACAGTATTAGCTGCTGCTATCTGCAAATGGAAATGTCAGAATCCAGCCTCGTTTCCGCCGCTCCCCGAACTGACACGCACGCTCATCTTCCCAGAGATCACCTGGTCGGCGCCGCTATCGGAAAACGTTTGAGTAAAGAGATGAGAAAATCAATCTTATTTCTGCGTGTCATTTCTGTAGGGAAACTTATAATTATTATAACCCCAGAAAATACATTGAATTGACTTTTAGGGTTTTTAACGTGATTGTGATGAATTTCGTTTAAATTAGAAACAAGCAAAACTATGTGTTTAACATATTTTTGTGGCCTGATGACAGATGATCCATCCATATCAAAGTAACAGCTGATACATATTGATACTGGTAAATATTTTAGTTTTTAAACCATAGAACACTATTTTCTGAAACTCCAAGTCAATTAATTTGAAAAAAACTATAATTGCCACTTCGTTCGATGACGAACTTGTACAGTAGCTTAGTCGATGACAAAGCTTATTTTCTTTTTCTTTTCATTTAATTGCTTTGCACGAATCCATTCACACTAATTGTGAAAAAAGTGTTTTTCAAAAGGAAAATCAGAACAACATATGTAAAGCTGATATTTCTCCGAACGCTCCGGCACTCTTGCCCTTGACTTTGCTCCGTGTGGTTCGACGCTGAATAAAAGCTTCATTTTAATATATGTAAAGCTGATATTTGTCTGAGCCGTGCAGGTAAATGCTTTAGCAGTTTTTCGCCCTTGACTCGCTTCGCGTGGTTCCGCCCTGAATAAAAGCAGCGTTCCGGGAGAATTGCGTCGTCATAACAACCGCCTCAGGTGCGGAGCGTCGTCGTCGCTGGCAACGCGCAGTTGTTGAAAATGAAGTGGTGGCTCATTCCCCCGGGGAGCGGCCGCATCAATCAGACACTCGTGATCGGCTCGTCTTTCATTTCCGCGTAGAAAGGCCTGTTTCCTGTTGTGCCTCCCGCGTCAGATTAGTGATGGAACATGAGGAGACGAGGGCGACCGTCTCCACGTGAGCCACCCGAGTGCCAACGCTGATGAGAGTCACCTCATCCCCGGCTCTCGGTGTAGATGTGGCTCCGTGAAGAAACGTGCTGGTGCAGTTCTTTGGCAGAAGCTTTTTCCGAACATGGCGCGTCAGGTATTGTTTCCTCTGCTCTGAATGCGAGATGTGAACCGAGTTATTAAAAGAAATGGACAGCGACTGTGCTCGGTGAAGCGAGTAACTAATTAGCCCGGTCGTTGCTTTTTTCAGCTTGATTGCAAAAAGTTTCCCAATGTTGCCGTGGAGACGAGAGCATCACGCTGCAGCCGTGCGGACACAAAGCGTCCGTGTGTCTTCTCGTGGTTGAGTACGACACCGCGGTCGACGCCCGCTCGACTCGCTGTTCTCCTGCAGAGTTCCTGGTGGCGCTCGTCTCCAATCCGAGCCGCTCACGGCGTCACGGCGAGGCGGCGTGTTCCGCTGTGGGACCCCTGCTGAGGGAAGGTGATGATAAAACCACTTGTTGGCACGACGAGGCGCGAGATGCATGCGAACAAACAGACAGCGGGTTTTTCATTTTTCTATTCTGGATGATGAGCGCGTCGAACCTCTGGAGTTGGATTCTTCAAACCGCAGCGTCGCTCGCGTCTCGCCTCGGGGGCACTGCGCTCGAATTCCTGTTATCACATTCAGATATTACCTGATAACCATATATATTTATATATTCGGAGCAACTCTAATCTCGTTGAAGTGTGTTTTCTTTGGGTTTGGCAGAAGAAAAACAAGATAGCATTTATATACATTATAAACACGTTTCTATGTCGGTCTGCTTGTAGACAGATGCACTGAAAGTTAAGTGTTAAGTTGAGACCGACCCAAATATCGGTTTGCCGATTTACAATCTTTTATTGTGCAGAATAAACAATGTGCACTCATGTTTACATTATACGTGAAACAAATGATGTGTATTTTTCTAATTGAAGTTGTACTTGTTTGGTTGTATTTGTGTTTTCTTTTTATTTCTAAGTTAGTCATGAGGTTTATGGTTAAACTTTGGTCACAAGAAAACATTTGCGCAAATATTCCTCTAACAAATCTGAACAAAGACACACACACACACACACACACACACACACTCTACTTAACACTTAACTTTCAGTGCATCTGTCTACGAGCGGAAAGACATCCAACGTGTATATAATGTATATAAACACTATCTTGTTTTTCTTCTGTCAACTGACGAGAATATGCCACTGAGAAGTCCAACTTCCTGGTTCACTTCCTGTCGAGCCCTCTCCCTCTTCACCCGCTCACGATACAATATACGATTGTCGCACAAACAATGTGCGTCGCGTCCGCAGCATTAGGAATCATTGACAGATTAATATACGTATCGAAAACCTTGTACTCCCGAATATCGATATTGCCATCGGCCCCCAAACATCCATATCGCCCGGGCTCTCGTGCGAAGACGAGCGTCTGCGCATTAAAGTGACGTGAACCACCATTTTGGATTCCGCGGTCGGAGCCAGGCGGCGGTTGCGTTCCGCTCTCCTCTCCGTGTGTTTGCTCCCCGCGGCTCACGCCAGCTCCTCTGTGACCCGCGATAAGGCTGTTAATGGCCGTGACAAGGCCTTGTCTCGCTCCGCCATGATGCTTCTATTGCTCCCAGCGCCTGTTTGCTCACAGGGCCAAAAACAATATGCTGTAAATTGCGCCGCGGCCTCTTCGGGTTGATGTGCTGCCCGCGAACGTGATGTGATTGGGTATCGATTCACGCTGCCGCGCTTAAAATTGCCTGCCTCGTGGCCCCAGACACCGGCGGTGACAGCTTCAGTACAGGACAGGGGCGGTGGCTCGGTTCTGTCTGAGGAGAGCAGAGGAAACCTTCTCTCTGCCGCCTGGTCTTCCTCCTCCTCCTCCTCCTCCTCCTCAGTGAGGGAGGGATTAGAGATTAAAGGAAAGGGAGGGAGCCCCCCTGCTGTGCTGCACGAACGTACTGTACCACATCCACAGAAATGGAACATGCGGCAGAAGCTCGGAGGCTACATTCTGTTGGCATTCTGCAATCCCGACACAAAAAAACCAACAGCATGTAAACATCTTCTTTCCATCAACGTGCCACCGATATTTGCACATGAGCAGTTTTATTTTTAATCTGTTCCAAGCTTCAACGTTGTGCGACACTGAACAGAAAACGTCTTTTCTCCAGAGGAGTGGTGACGCAGCGATGTCGCTCTGCGCTCGGCCTGATGGAAACACGCCCGGATGCTCGGTTGAAAGATGAATAATACAAAAGAAACTTGCCCGTGTGATGAACAAAACGGCAAATGATCTCACCACAATTAACTCCAGTCAGAGTCCAGCTGAGGTGAATCCACAGGAGCCGCCTTCTGAAACATTCGTCTCTCTGCAGAGAGAGTCCCCGGTTTCAATAAGAGGCGTCGTGTTTTTTCTGGTATATTGTGTCTATACATTTACTATACTACTACTGTGTATACGTAAACGTTCATATACAACCAAGCTTATTGAGGGAATCGACAGGAAATTGGTGGTAAAAACCATAGAAACACTCTGAATGCAGATTTTGGTAGATGTCATCAGTGCAACTCACTCAGTTGATACAGTTATGTACAGTTTACAATCTGCACACGACACAGGAGAGAAAACATACATGACCTTGAGTTCGGCCTCGGCGATGTGGCAAAAAGTCTTACCACGATCATTTTTTTCATAAAGATCTATATCGATTTACATCACCATATGAATCAGATCTCTACTTTCGGGATATATTATTGAATGATGTATCGGGATTCGTTATAATAATCACTATGAATGCTTTGAATGTCAACATCAATTTTTAAAAATCAATCCTTAAAACACGCCGGCCGCTGACGAAGGGAAGCTGATGAAGAGGAGACGTGAACCGGAACTAACGCTGTGGCCGAGCTATAACCAGCTGGACGCTGTTCGGATGAATATTGAAATAAAATCTCACCATAAAATCCACATGGAACACAATCATGTCCCTCCTGGACTGAGGGAATCTGCTTCTAATGGACATGATACAATATGTGTTCAGTCGGACTAATCGGTCATTTCAGATCCGAAAAAAGGTCAAGTAGACTCAACTCCCTCTTCCTAAATAAGAAAGAAATCATTTGTAATCGTTGAAGATATTTCATTTTTGAAGAATATTGCGTGTTGGTTGTCTCCTCTCGTCCCGCGACTCGCCGGGTGCTGCGGTCCAACGCCGCGGCAGAACAAAGCGTGATTTAGGAACGAGGGCGGGCGGCCGCAGCTGATATATGTGTGTTTTCGCTTCATAAGGTGAGAAGAATGATGAATGCATGAGGTCCGCAGACGCCATAATGGCCCCCCCGTGTCCCCTGGCAGGGGGGGGGGGGGGGTACTTGAGAGAAGAAAAGTCAGCCTCTTCAATCAGGACTGCCTAAAAGAAGTCGTGACAATATATCCTTGTTGTGCTTTCACGATAAGCCTCATGCCGGTGGACGGGGGGGGGGGGGGGGGGGGGGGGGGGGGGGGGGTCGGGGGGGTCGGGGGGGCCGTCAAACGAGCCGTACGTAAGGGATTTTTTCTTTTGAAGAACTAAAGGAATAAAAGTCGATTTACCTGACCACAACTGCCTGAGAGCAGAGTCGGACCCCGGGGGGGTCGGGGGGGTCACAGAGGAGTCTACGAACACACCGAGCTTCACACGCTACGAACTGCGAGCGACACGTACGAGGTTTGTCTGAGGCCGTTCGATGGTTCACCGGCTGCACTTTTCTCTAGCATCATTATCATATACAAATCCCAACTATCTAATTATATAATGTTTTATTCACTCTGATTTAAATATCAGTTGGAAGGAAACTGCTTGAATGTATGACTGACTTCAACAGGAGAAGAGATCAGGTCAAAGCAGGAAGTTTACAGACGCCGATGGACCAAAGGGGGCGAAGAAGAACATGCACGGCATTCTGGGGATTTACAATGTGCAAAATCATTTATTTTTTTATGTTTTTATTTTTTCTCCATACATATTTTGATATTACAACCTGCTCTGGAAGCCGACGTTTTCAATTTGTAGATGCAAAATATTGCAATGCTGATCTTTTTGATGACTTGCATCTAATTTGGAATTAGCATATCCCAGTGAAGTGTGCTGTAATTTGTCTTTGATGATTGGTTCGTCTGTAATAGATGGGGGATTGCCCCCCCCCCCCCCCCCCCCCCCCCCCCCCCCCCCCCCTCCGCTGGAGAGAGACGCACAGAATCTTTGAAATGTGCTTTGACCATCAGAGCAGTGAGGAAGCACTAATATTTGAAATGAAAGGGATTAGGTGCAGAAGGCTATCTCCATTCACAGGTGATGTTTTGTTTCTTTCTTTCTTTGTGGCCGTCGTCGTCGTCCTTTTAAAGAAGAAGGAGACTTGGATACAATCACAAGACGGCACTTTATTCCAAAAGCCTGAAGCTCCGGGGCTTTGAAGCTTTTCAAATGTTGTGTTGGGAAGAGGCGAGACGCTGGAACAGCATGTCTGCATTCAGAGTCCCTGTCATCCGCCTCCTTCCCTCTCCCTCCCGCTCACATTTTGCACAAATCTGGCTTTTTTTTATTTTTTTTCATTTTCACCACCGAGCGGATTCAAACGCTCGATAATGGATGAGCAGAAGACAGAGGCTGCAGAAACAGGACAGTTTCCATTTCACAGCCAAGAGACGCACAGGTCGCTTCTGTTTTACTGTGGTGCGCACGGTGGCGCGAGGAGTTCGCAATTATTTGCGCAATTAGTTGCGATTATGGCGCGAGCATTCATCTCGTGTGCCCGAGAAGTTGCGAAGCGGAGGGAGAATGAACGAATACAGAGCGTCTGCGTCGCGCCGGTCGCACGGGTCGTGGCGGGCGGAGAGCGCGGGCCAGACTGCGTCGCGCCGAGTGTTGGTTCACACGTGACACGTGGATTATGATGAGGTCACATTTGCTCGGCACGCCTTATCTCAGGTGGTGGAATTCACACAGATGCAGAAGAAGTGTCGCCCCGACCATTCTGTTTTCTCCTCAGACAGAAGCATCTTAAAAATGCATTTGCGTCTCGAGCTTCTTGACGTGCGAGGCGCTAATAAAACGCAGGATGCTTCTTCTGCAGGGTGCTGCCCTTCGTGTTCCAGTGCTGATGTGTTGCCTCAGGGTCTAATGTGTCCGGTACGGTGGCCCTGAAGGGCAAATCACACGACGGATCGGGAAACTCAAGGGCAAATCAAACGAACAACTCCGTCACAAACACACAGCGTTTCTGCTTCAGCCGTTGTGGTTTGTGATTTGCACGTCGGTGCCACCGTAGTCCCGAGTATTGTCTCACGTCCAACGCTGTTTCAGCAGGATTTTGTGTCTGGCAACGTTTTCTTTTCTTCTTCCTAAAACCATTGATCTCTTCGTCCTTCTGGCTGATGAGCGTGACGCTGGACCTCGTCGAGGCTCCTCACTGGACCTTAGCGTCCCGCTGTTAATAGTTAAATCCGCTGTAAAAGCATCATTTCTTTGTGCATTGTACTGAAGACAGCGGCTGGTGAAGTGTCTGTGTTATTAGCTCTCCTGCATGCTGGCATTTAAACTGTGCACGGACGATATAGTCCTTTTTCAAAATGCCAGGACCCGCGTCGCGTTTGTGTCCTCTGGTGAAACGGGGCGACGACACTCGGATCACGTGAACATCGTCGCGAGCGCGAAACTGGAGACAAACTGTCAGAAGTCGAATATGTCCAGAAACTAGCAGATTGAAATCATACTTGAGGCAATTGTTTTTGTTTTGTCTGGTATATTTCACACACACACACACACACACACACACACACACACACACACACACACACACGCACGCGCACACAAACGCACACACACACACACACACACACACACCATCAGATAATTGAACCTGAAGCGTTTCATGAGTAACGAAATAGATGAACACTTCCTGTTTCGACTTCTCAGTCATTTGTGTAGTTTTTTCTTTATTTGGCACAAGAGAAATGTCTCAGACGATTTTTCGACTACGCGATTCTTTTTCTGTTTCCCAGTTGGTTAAACAAACCAACCGTGTCGTCGTGTGTCTGCAGGAGCGGGCGAGCGGCGGGAGCATTAAAACACAGAGCGGCAGTGATGCGCTAAGCGCTGCATCGTGTGCGTGTCTCCTTCGGTCGGCCCCTAATTTTGCTGAGAGGTTTTTTAAAACGAGCAAACACTTAATTTATGGTCTGGACGCCGTTATGGGATGATCAAAAGATGCCTTCCATTGTTTTAAAGGGTCGGAGGGAATAAGTGCGTCTGCGATTCACTGCAGCCTGAAATAGCCTCAACAGCCACTTAAGGAAACCGAGCTCCTCGGGTTTGCGCGGCGGCGGCGGATCAGTGCTTACTACAGCATTGTGTCACATTAATATTTGAGTGCTACATATTGTCAAGTAGATGTAGGACTTTAAACAGCACTCACGCTGAAGTGTACTTACATCCACCCCTTGTTTATTTCTTCCAGAGACCAGATCCGTGCAGACGCCAAAACGTCAGGCGTCCCCCTGTTTATATTGAACTTGACCTCTGACCCCCTGACCTCCTGCATATGGCTTGGTAATCATTTCATTTTTTATTTGGTGCATTATGATTGATTTTTTTTTCCCACCCTTTCTTTGTCATTATGTGTTATAATCATCACCGTGATCTCTCAGCACGGTTTTGTTGTTCATCATAATTTTCAGCTCGTGTCATTATTGTTATTATAACTGTTGCATCCATTGATTTATTTGTGTATTTGTATTATTTCTGTGCTCTGTTACTTCCTGTGTCCTTGAGCCAATAGATTAACACAAACAAATTGTCAATTGTTTGCTAACATCTTTCATTTTTTTTTCATATGATCTCATTACTTTCCATCATCTTCACATGATAAACCATCCAACCATATTTTAATTGATTTTTTTCTCCCCCCTCCCCCCCTCCTCCTCCCCTCCCTCCATCTAAAACCAAGGATTACAACTCCCCCGTTTCATGCACGGTGCACGGCAGCGA
>NC_061517.1:1065000-1095000 GCF_022379125.1 Scophthalmus maximus | reverse complement strand
TAAAATGCTACATTGTGCCTATGCCGACAATTTTTTGTAAGTTCCCCGAAACTGTAAAAGAGGATTAGCTAGAATGAGAACATTAATACAATATATATTAGCAGCTTTAAGAGGAATATATATTCAGCAGGTGGAGATGGTGCGAGCTTTAGCGAATGGCCAAATCTAAAACAGTCGTACAGTCGCTCCATCTAAACCAGCAGACTCTTCATCCAATATATTCATATTTATATATATATATATATATATATATATATATATATATATATATACTGTATATATGATAGAGCTCCAAATATATAATCTGAGACAGTGTCACTTTTTGCATCCATTTACGAATGAGTTTCTGTTATTGTAGAAGATAATAATTTTCCAAATAGTTTAATGAAATAGTGTTTTTGTTGAATTTGAAAAACAAATGTTTCATGTAGAAGTAAATAAGTTTATTCTGGACTTTGCTCAGATAATTTTAATAAATTGATTGAGTTATGCGAAAAACAATTATTTTGTATTATCTATTAAACTGTCGGTTAGTGTTTTTGATTAGTGGAATAATAGTTTGGTTTGTGAAATGTTTTTCAAAAGCCAGAACGTTCCAGAGGGTTCGAGGTGACGTGAACTGTTTTGTCCGACCGAACAGTCCAAAGCCAAAAGATTTAAATTGTTGCGATTAAATAAAGCAGCAGATGCTCAGATCAGAGAAGCTGCATCTGGAAGATTCTTCAAAGAATTTTGGTTTGATAAAATTTCAAAAAACGATGAACTGATTTTTAAAAAGATATTTGGTGATTAATTTTTCTCCAGTCGACTTGTGTGTTAATTGACTAATTACGCCGGTGTGCACTGCATCCCACAGGTCCACCAGCTCTGAGTCTGTGACAGTAGAAGTTATATTTTAATGAGCATTTTCAATCTCCAGTACAGTGAAAGAGGTAAAACACAAACGTGCATGGACGTGAAGCCGAGAGGAAACGAGTGGGCTTTTGATTTACCACACAAAAACATGCAAAAACAATACAAACCAACAATTTAACAGCTGGGCATATAAAACAAAACATAACTATACTTATGACACCAACTTAATCAATACCGCCACCTACTGTACCGGGCTATGTGGAACAGGATCTAGTTCAAAAACAATATCGTGAATAAAAAATTATAATGATAAATAAGACAAGATGGACGCCAACTACAACTGAATACAAAGCCAAACTAGCTTAACCCAAACTCCCCCGTGGGACGGCAGCACATTGGTTCAGTCCAATCAGCTGGTCCCAGTATTTAGGCGTCGTCAGCCCTCAGCCGCGCCTTTGTCAGAACCAGGAAGTGACATCACGTCACATGGTCACGGTAACAAACAGGCCAAGAAACAAAGGGATTATCGTCACGGACTGAGACAAGATATTGCAAAATATTAAAGTGTAATGTTAATGAATTGAGTGGTTTTGCGACTGCGAATGAAATGAAACTGCGTGAAAAACAAGCATGTGACCAGCAAACGACTAGTCAGGTGAGTGTTTGAGCAACACGTGTGTGTGTGTGTGTGTGTGTGTGTGTGTGTGTGTGTGTGTGTGTGTGTGTGTGTGTGTGTGTGTGTGTGTGTGTGTGTGTGTGTGTGTGTGTGTGTGTGTGTGTGTGTGTGTGTGTGTGTGTGTGTGTGTGTGTGTGTGTGTGTGTGTTTTTAGTGAGAAGACCAAAGAAAATCGTCTCCTTCTGTGCAAGAAAGAAGAAAAAAATGTATTTCCTCCCCGTTTAAGGAAAAACCAGCGATATAATGGCGGTTTATGAATTCTTGATGAGTGCCAGCCGCTTTTTAAAATGTTGTATTTGTGAGTTTGCGGCGCGGCCTGTCTGGCCCCACGCTGGAGGTTGAGGATGCAGCAGCTCACTTGAGTTTGGGGGAGGAGGAGCGGCGGCGGGCCCCTTCCACTCCCCGAGCCCGGGTCAATATAAAACCTCATTACTGGGGTGTCATAGGAAATTTGTGCACTCTCTGCTCCATCTAGCAGCAATTTTGCTGGATAAGCAGTGCTCTCGTTTGGCCCGTTTTAAGCCAAAGAAAGGCTTTGCGAACAGGGAGAAGCCCCCCCCCCCCCCCCCCCCCGCGGGGGCCCTGGCAGCCCAAACCCCCCCGGCGCTGCCTCTGCTCTCACATGTGTGTTCGTGTGCACTTCATCGTGTCGCTACTTTGAGCTGATGAAGCGATGACGGGCCGGTTGCCCCACATTTCCATCTCGGCTTTGCATTTCGACAACTGAGGATGAAGACATGCAAATTACATGTGGAAGGTTTTCCAGACGTATAAATTCGAGTTGGACAGAATTAATCCACCAGTAAGCCAAAGTTATGCTTGTTATTAGGACGACTGATACACAAGCTCTTACATTAACCGCTTGTTAAAGGAGCGACTTCACATCCTCGCTCCGCCTCTCCATGTCTCGTTTCTTCCCTGTCCGCTGGCTGCTGCCTGATGGCGACACCGGGCAGGAAGCTAGTCACATGTTGTTAGGATCTTGTTTTTCTTTTTCTTCTCTCTCTCATCTGTTGAAAATTGAATTCTATGAAAGCACAACCGAATGGCATGTTAATAAATATGGATGTCTGCCTCCTGCACAAGCCTCTCAGCCAGCGAGCCACGTTTGGCTCCGTGGCTTCGCGGCGCAACCTTGTAATTTTCCGAGAGTGGAGACGGTGATAAAGAATCAAAGGGAAGTGATAAAAGAACAGAAGCGTTGTTTGTCCGTCCTGCAAAGTGTCTCCCCTGTTTTCTTTTGTGCAGCAGCAGATATTGTGGCTCGACGGAATCTACACAACAAAGAATCCTGAATAAAACATGATCTGATAAAAGCCAAACATGCAGAAAATACCGGAAAGGTCAGAAAGAACCCGGCCATAATTATGGATGGAGAATTTGCCGGGAATGCACTAATTAGACCACAGACAAATCCCCAGTCCCGACCCCCTTCGCCCCTCGTCCCTGCATCTCCACCGTAAGCCGGCATATTAATCATTGGGGAGGGAAGCGAAGGCCTGGCTGGCCAGTGCTACTGTAACTGTAACACACACACACACACACACACACACACACACAATAACAGGCAGGAGGACGATGCAGATTGGATCAGGGAGTAAAAAGAGGTTGGACCGAGCTGAATGTCGAGTAGCTTTCTGCTGGAAGGAGGACTGGTACCGATCATCGTCTCTCATGGAGCTGGAGCGGGACTCTTATTTAGTTTTTGGCCTCAAAGTAAAGGAATCGCGACTCTTGGGTCGCGTTGTTAGAGTGTGTGTGTGTGTGTGTGTGTGTGTGTGTGTGTGTGTGTGTGTGTGTGTTTTTGTGCGTGCGTGCGTGCGTGCGTGTTTCAATGGAAGGAGTAACTCGTGCCCAAAAACTCGAAATTAGTCCAGTCGACGATGGAGCGCAGCATCAGTGGCCGAAATGAAGTTTGCAGTTGCAGTAGCTCCACCAATCAGAGACGTGGATGTTACACTGTGGGTAGTGTTGTATTTCTACGGTTCATATTCCATCGTTTCACAACCTCACAGCTCGCGGTGAGTCGACCTCGGATGTTTACGACTTCATGGCTACAGGGTTTTTTCCACCGTTGAGCTCTTTATCTTAAAATTAGCCAATTAGACGAACTGTATTTGCAGTCGTCAGCTGTGACGAAGCTGCGTCTGCACATGACGACACGTTCGCTCCTGTGCTGTGGCCCGTTGCTCGTTGTCCGGTATCGGGGAGAAAGGTTTCCTACTGTTGCCCGGGATCCAGATGGCTAACTGTACACGACCTCCAGCGCTGAATGATGAATAGTGAAAAAAGGCCCATCTCATCCATCGCCCGCTCGCCTCTCCGGCTGCACACCGACATCCCTGCTGGACGTGCGGTGAAAGGCACAGTGGGACGTGTGGACGCGCTGCTGCACTGGCGAGCGTTTGACACGGAATCGCCCCGTTTCACAGCCGCTCCGCTCGCAGACGCCGCGCTCCGCGTCTCCTTTAGCATAAAAACAAAACGCCGTCGAAGAAGACGAGCGGCTTCTTCAATATTTGAACTCGTCGGCTGCTGGTAAAGCTCCGGCTGCGTTTTCCTCTCTGCGGCGTGGAGGTTGTGTGAGAGGAACCAGGCGTGCTCCCTCCCCACACCAGTCCCGCCCGTCGACTGTGTTACACCGTGCTCCCCTGTCGGCGCGAGGCCGTCCAGTGAATTAGCTGCGACATATTACAGCACAAGCCTGAATTCAGCCACCGCGTTCGGTGGCTGCGCTCCGTCTCCGTCCTGTCCTGGGAGTCCGGCGGCGCAGTGAGCCGGCGGCGGCCCGCTGGTCGGCTGGAGCAGCCACAGAGACTTCGTGGCCTTCACAGTTAATCATAACACCGACTCACTCTTTGCCTGATTGTGCTGGCGGCTCCAGGGATCTGCCATAATTGGATCCTTGTAAGTGGGATGGAGGAGCTAAACAACCAGATTGCTGTTTGTTTATACCTTTTTCATATATTAGTAACGTGCCAGGACTTCCCAAGCACTCTGGGACTTGTCTCGCCGCTCGCCCGCTCTAATTAGCAATTCATTCTTAACATATGCCTCAATTGTGGCCCGATCCAGCTATTTGTGATTAACTCCGCTTTAATTAGAGCCGCTCTGGCGTCTGCGTGGACGTGGAGTGGGCTCTTGAAAAAAAAAAAAAAAAACCCGCCGTCACCGCGCGTGGGTTCTGAGGACGGGGGAACCGAGGTTGTAGATTTCACATGTTAAGAGAATCTCAGGGGAGAAGATGGATAAAGATGAAGCTATAAGACGGAAGACGGACAGATCGACACATTAACCAGCCGACTATCAATAAACGCATTAATCCAAAGTGAAATACATGAATTTCTTCACATTGTTGGCAGCGTCAGCAGGACACATGGCGACGCGTGACACAACCGAGCATTTCTATGCATAGAAATACAAACACGGTGTGAAATAGTCGCCTCCAGTTCGCTGGCTCCGTCTTGAGTGGAGTTTCTCTTGACGACAGACACCAGTTGTAACTGGTTTCAACTGTCAAAGCACCTGATGTGAATCTACGATTGTGCAATTCGCTGCGAGTCATTCAGGTAAGCAACTGTCATGTATTTTCTTTTATCAGCTCCTTCGCTCTAATTAACCGACACATTTGTGTGTCATGAGTGTAATATGGACGTTTTCAATGTCTCAAGTTGCCCCCGGTGATGCATGAGCTGATACATTGGGCCTCTCCACAACCAAAACGCCGGTAATTAAAAAGGCGACAGCTTTGCAGATTAACTGCCGAATGGAGTTTGTGGGGAAACTCACGCAGGGGACGGGGGCATTTAGTCACATCGCCCCGAGTTCCCCCGCAGATGAAGCTCATTTTCTCTAGCAGTGGGGTAGAAAGAGAGCAGAACACAGCCCATTTGGTTTCGGCCTCACATGGGGGCCCACAGGGGTAGCCAGCATTTTATTTAAGGTCACCGGGAATAAATGGGATTCCGGCTGCGTGTGGCAGGTTGCAGTGGACAGGGCCCAGGCTGGGGCCTTCCACCCCTGCTGCCCCCGGGCGCCCTCTCCATCTCCTCTCGCAGGAGAGCGCCGCTCGTTCTCCTGCCTTCCATTTCACTGTCTGAAGCCCCCGACTAAATACCTCACAACTCTCCGACTACCAATACCGGCCGCTGTGTCAAAGGGTAATAGCATGTTAAAATCCCCCTCAGGTTGTTCAAAAGGGCGAGAGCAGGGGGAAAAAAGGAAAAGGAAAAGCTCTTAATTCCTTTAGCCCTGGTAATGAGAAACAAAGGAAGGGGGAGACACGGGGTGGTGGTGGGGGGGGGGGGGGGGGGGGGGGGGGGCGACACTTCTCTTGAGCCACTCTGCCATAAAACCCCCACAATGCGCTTTGGGCGGAATGAGTGGCCGTCGCAGTTTAGGGCTTTTCTCTCAGGTGGAGGCAACAGAGACGGATCTGTCCGCCAGTCGAGCTGCGTATCAGTGCAGTGACCTGCACAGCAGGCGCTGCCGCAATGGATTGTGGGGCATCTATTTCTCCTTTCCTTTGGCGTAGGAAAGTCCAGTGTAGCCTAATATGCTAAAGGAGACAGGGAAGGAAGCATCCAAGCCCCCTCCCTAAACATTTAGAGAATCAGAACAGATCTCATCATGGTGCTGAGGGAATACTTCACTTCAAGACTCAGGGAACTTCCTAAGCCAATATGACAATTCAACGAAGTGAATAACCGCGTCATGCCAGATCTCCCCCCGAATGTGAAGATTAGGATTAACTCTGCCTCCGGTACAGCAGGTGGCGCTGTGCCAACGTACAACTGGTCGGACTGAGGCTTTTTCTTCTAACGACTTGGAAAGCGGTGGAGAACATGGACGACTTTTCAGCTTCGTGTTGTTGCTGTTGTTTTTTGGCGCCGTTGCTTCCTGCGAGTGGGGAGGGGCAGTAATACCGGTTAAGGTGTAAACATGCACGAATCCCCCGGTTACTAAAGGAGTTATGTCGGTCTGTTAACCGGGGTGAGGTGTTTACATGGTGTTTGAGAAACCGGGGTATCGCCTTAACCCGAACATAATATATTTTTTTAAACTGCATGTAAACTCACTAAGCCTGAGAGGGCGACCGGAGCCGTGAACGTGTGATGCGTTCTGGTGTTGTGGTGAGACGACGCGTTCAGGTGCTAAACTGCTACTCTCATATCTGACGAGTGCTCCGACTAATTTACTTCTCACCGTTTCCTACTTGTCATCTTCAAATGTCTCATGAAAGTCTTGTTCATATGATGAAGAAAAGAAAAAAAGACTTTGTTATGCATCGCACAATCTCGACTGTGTAATTGATAAACTGTGCTGACTCGAGTGCAGCAAAGACATTGATATAAAATCCTCATGAATAGATTTTTATGTTTTTATTGGATATTATATTTCAGTGCCTACTTGAACGTTGAATACAAACTGCTCTTGATGCATGGGCATAATACCCAAGACGCAGCATGTTGCTGCTCACATGGTCATATTCACTTTTATTGTAATGTTAATAAAGAAAACTCAAGAGACGAGAGGCAGCGCGTTGTGGAGGTGGAAGTGTTTCACTGTATTCAAACAAAAGTCCTGCATGAAAAGGCTGAGATATTAGTTTTTAATCCAGATCTATACAGATATTATATATTATATTTTTAAAAGGATAGTTAAAGTCCCCTCCCCTCAAAAAAGTCTTTTTCTTCTGTCTGTCCTCCAACATGTCTGACATCGACTACAGCGACGTGTATCTGGTGTTTTCACATTCCTCTCCTGGAGGAGGTTTCTGTTTGGCTTCTCTGCAATTTGAAATTCAAAACGAATCCTGTTCAAGATAGATTTGGTTCATCACAAATACAGAAAACCAATCGCTGTGGAATATGCAAATATGAGGCAAAGAAACTGGAAACGTCCAGTGCAGCAGAGACAGCAGACAATTAACATTAGCAGGTAGCATCCTTGAGAGGACGGTAGGTGTGTCAGCAGACAATTAGCGTTAGCATTGGTATTTAGCATCCATTAGAGGACGGCAGGTGTGTCAGCTGACAGTTAGCGTTAGGATTAGCAGTTAGCATCCATTAGAGGACGGCAGGTTCGTCAGCAGACAGTTAGCATTAGCAGTTAGCATCCATGAAAGCCGGCAGGTGTGTGGGCAGACAGTTAGCATTAGCAGTTAGCATCCATGAGAGGACGGCAGGTGTGTCTGCAGATAGTTACCGTTAGCATTAGCATTTAGCATCCATGAGAGGATGGCAGGTGTGTCAGCAGACGATTAGCGTTATCATTAGCAGTTAGCATCCCGTGAGGACGCCAGTTAGCGTTAGCAAAGCCAGTTGGTGAATGTTTGGATGACGAATATAGCAGATTATTTTTAAATACTCTAAAACGAGAGAGAGGAGAGGATCTTTAATTGTCATTTCGTTTTTGTTTCAATCACCTTTATTTATGCACATTTTCAATCGATGGTCAAACCATGACGTGACCGATTCGTTGGACGGAGACTTGACTATAATCCTCTTCACCATATCAACTGTCACATAACCAGGTCAGAGACATTTGGGTCATAGGGATCTGTTTCCTGTTATATTATCTTCAAAATTAGGAAACTAAGTCACTGTCATAGTGGATCCAACTGGACTGAAGTGAAACCTGTCACAGCGTCCGGCGGAGCTGCAGCTGATCTCTGTGTCTTTTATAAAAAGGGAGAGAATTGTTTTTCCGTGGCGTCACATATTGAGTGTATGTGAATAGTCGGTGCTGGGAAGCAATTACTGACAGTCTCAACGCTCCTTTGTGGGAATTACTGACGGGCTTTGTACTTCAAAGGTGACGAGCAGAGTATTGTTCGACGCCTTAAAGGTCTGAACACAGTCTTTGATCCCGTGGCGGTTCAGTACAGTATGAAGAGACAGTGTTACGTATCAGAGCTCCGACATTATCAATTAATATGCTGATTACTTCTTTGATTTGAAATAATGAGCTTCGCAGTTTCCCATGTGACGTCGTCAGGAGTCCAAAACCATAAATTCTGTTCGCAATAATAGAAAAACAAAGTCAGACAAACAGAAAAGTTGCTGAAGAGAATTCTTGGACTGTTTGGAAATCAACTTATTGTTCCAGCTCTAATGTGCCAACTTGTATTGTTGGTATTTTATTCCGAGCAAGACAACGATGCAAAAAAAATAAAAAAACAAATATGCCTCAGTTTTTTTCCAAACAACTGCATGGGAAAGAGGATGTGAATGTGATTATGCAGATGGAGCGAGGAGTCACAGGGACCAAATGTCAGATGTCAGGTATGCATTTTCACAGACCCCCGTGGGATGGAGATGATTATCATGGTAATTATTCCACATTTGAACAATCCGTTTTTTTCCTCGGGAAGCACATCCGCCCGGGGACCCGGCGGTGGCGGCGGCGGCGGCGGCGTCTGTCTGCGTGTTCGTCAGGAGATATGGGAGGAGACACGGAAGTGAGGCGGAGGAAAGTGTCGAGGAGAGAGTGTGATGATAAAGTTGTTGAGGGAGAGAGAGTTCCTGTGCCTCGTGGCCGACTCCCCCCTCCCCCCTCCCCCCCCTCTCAGCTCCTCTCCTCTTTGCATTAAAGAGATTGGGCTGGAAATGGAGCAGATATCCGTCATCTTTATCTCCCAGCTGGGGGAGTGCTGGCTCAGGCCCAGGCTTCTCCTCGCTTTATGTTTTTCTTCCCCCTCTCTTTTTGTTTTCCCTCCACGCTCCGTGCATCCCTTTTATGCACTCTGTATATTCTGAGGCCAGCTTTGTGGTTTTAATATGCATGATAAATTTTATTCCTGTGTTCATGCCCATTATCCGTCGGACTGACCCCCCCCCCCCCTTCCCAGACTCTGCTCTGCTGACGGGGAAATGCCACAGTGTGGATGGGCAGCAGGAGTGAGATGACCCCCCCCCCCCCATACCCCCACATCCTGGTCGTCATTAACCCTGTGACTGGAGAGTGACCCCAAAACCCCCTCACACACACACACACGCACCTCATGCCGACGACGTCGGTTCATCTCTGCTGATGAGAGATTGCTCAATACCTTCTGCTGATTTTCTGCCGGGTTTTCCCAGCTTGGGATAAATAAAGTATCTTTCTATCTATCTATCTACATGTTGCAGGATTAATAATAATGCATGGTATTTACATGCATGGAACTCAAAGTCGCTTTACAATACACAAAAGGTGTTTGGGGGGTGGGCTCGGGATAAGCAGAGGAGAAGAGGCGCGACTGAAAGGTGGTGAGGGAGTCGGGAGCTGACCTGGAGAAGGCTCGTCCCCAAAACTGCGGAGGTTGGATTGATGGGTGGAGAGCGGAGACCGGCAGAGGCGGATGTGAGGGGTCGGCAGAGGGAGAGGAGGTCAGTGAGATCTGGGGGAGCAACATGGTGGATGGCCTTGAAGGTGAGGACCAGGATCTTCTAGGACCAGGGTTCTGGTGTGAGTGATGAGCCGGCGGCTGCGTTCTGGACCCGTTGGAGTCTGTTGATGGAGCCTGAGCTGACGCCATAGAGGAGTGAGTTGCAATAAGACGGGAGGAGATGAAGGCGTGGATGAGTCGTTCAGCGGCAGGAGGTGTGAGTGAGGGTCTGAGGATTCAGGTTGGGCGGCTCCGGCCTCACAGCTCTTCTCTCCGTGTCTGCGTCGGGTTTTTCCCTCCAGCTTCTCCAGCTTCCTTTTCTTTGACAGACTGCCGACGTGTCTCGACTGAACCTCGCCTCTCACCATGTCGGCTGATTTTGGCTCCAGCCCCCTTGTGACCCACAAAGGATGAAGCAGTATCAACACAAACGGATGGAAGATTCAGAGCTCATTCATTTCATAGAAACGCCAGCAGTTCATTCAGACCTTCCTTGTTGGGCCACGTGACTTTGGCCTGAAAAACTCGCTGGGACGTTGACCTGCAGGTCCACAGACGGAGGGAGGAAGGCGGCGCAGAGGAGAACCGGAACAGACAGCTTAAAAGGGCGTCTGACTGAGTGAGGCGAGACAGGCTGAATACCTCTCGGCTCCAGTTGGGAGGCCGAAGACGCTGAAAGATGGAAAAAGAACTTCCACCATGAATTGTTAACTGGGGTCGACCCGGGACAAGCCAAGCATGTAAACAGTCAAACCGTCCGTCTAACAAGCCTGACTCTTAATTCACATTCTTCCCCATTCCCTCCGGCTTCCATTATACATGAAGCCCCCTTATGAAAAAGTCATAAATGTGAGAGTTTATCCGGGGAAAAAAAGGCTCATGGATTAATTACAGACCATGTTTATGAATGCTCCAGTGTTAAGCCACCAGGGGCTCTGGTTTTATCCTATAGTTGCTATTTTACACTGTGAACCTACAGTGCCATGCAATATTGTACAATATTGTATGTGTAGCCATGGATCACAAGAACACAAGTCAGCAATATACTAAGAATTAAAACTAAAACCGTAATACAAACAAAATAGTTTTGTTTTTTAGAAAGTATTATATTGCGCTATTGCAATGTCAATAATATAATTCTTAAGGTTTTGGGAGGAAGTGAAGGTTCCTCTGTCTCCCGGGTCTATGTAGCCAGTGTGTTAGCATTGTGCTAATTAAACTGTTAACCAACGCAGCCGTTGAGTTGGAGGAGGAAACTGTTGCTGCCTTGATCGTTTGTTTCGAAGCAAATTGAACCACTTTTAGTAATAATAAAAAAATCCAGAGGACCGTTTCATTTTGCGTCCTCCTGTGCAGTACAGTACCTGGAGCTGTGCCACTTACGTTCCTGATGCTGTTTTGTATTATTTAAGGTTCATACTTTTAATCTGAGTTGCCACTTGAAAAGGTTTACACGCTCTGGTTAAGAAAAGGCCTCAGTGTTCTCACGCTGCCCGTTCCTGGGTTTCTTTTAGCCCCGCCTCCCGATAAACCCACAGTCTGCCCTGATTGGTCAACCGCTTTCAAAACGTGTGCAAAGTGCCCCGCCCCTTGGCCAGAACAGCGGAGATTCTCAGGTTGTAGGCGGGAGAGTCCGTCTGTGACGTCACAGTGGGAGAGGAATCTGAACCAGTGGTTCAGAGCGTCAGGCTGAAGGTTTAACGATGTGCACAAACACTGAAAAAGTGACTTTTGCATAATTTGTCACCTTTTGTCCCCAACATAAAAAACTTGTAGATAATAAAAGACAAAAAAACGATTTATTTATTTTTTATCGAGACATTTCACCTCTAACTTCAGCGTTGCTGACAGAAAAGACAGTTTCTAATATGTTAACTTTTATTTCCTGCCACTTCCCTTTAGCTTCATTTAATTTCTTTTGTTTTGGTGTAAATGCCGATTTTTTTTTGTGTGTGTGTATGCGCACATTTATTTCCTGCGGGCCTTCGGAGATTCTGCAAACAAAGACGTATCGGTTGTGTATCTCCCTCCGCCTCGCCCTCAGCAGCGGATAGGCCACCGAAAGTTTTCTAATTTATTCAAGCGAGACGCGGCTACCTCTGTTAATCATGCAGAGTGGGCTGAAAGGCCCAGATCAGCGCACGCCGCCGCTGCTGCAGCCTGAACACACACACACACACACACACACACACACACACAGGCCTTATTTATTGAGGTTTGTGTTTTTGTATTCTGGGGCTTGCGTAATGCATTCAAATGAGGGTGCAACAAGCCCAAAGTCACAGAAAGTTGCTGAGGGAGTACGTCAGGCGCTGCGGCGGCGATGTTTTTTCATTCCCGTCCCCTCGCCTCTTCACCGCTCACCCTGCCATCAATAGATCTCATTCAGCCGAGGATTCTCTTTCAGTGTGCGTCGCATTGTGCCGACGAGCCGCCTCTCGACAGGAGGAGGAGGGAGGACGACTCGTCAAGGTCAGAGCCTGTGCGCTAATTAGCCTTCACCGGTGAACCGCTGGGTTGAATCCCCGCGACCTTCACCCCTGAGGCTCCGGGCGTTACATGTGTGTGTGTGTTGTGTTTGCCCCTGCTTGTCCCGGCCATCTGCGACTGCCTATACAATACATCACTCCTCCATCATGCCCCAGACTTGACTCGGATGGGGCAGTCACATGTGACAGAGAGAGATAGGAGGGAGGGGGGGGGGTGGAGGTGGCAGCGAGCATTAGCATCCCACCGGGCTTTGTGTGCTTGTTATAGCTTGTGATCACACCGACAGGAGAGGGCAAAAAGAGAGGGAAGGTGAACGAGGGCGGAAACGAGAGAATGTTGCCGTGACGACCAGCGAGAATCCAAGTGATACCCGCCACAAACGAGAGGGTTCACCACATAATGACGGCAACAAGAGAGACGCAACGGGCGAAAGTTCAGCCGTATCTCCCGGGGTAATTTCAGGCCCTTCGCTGGGGAACAGCAATTTCCTCCAGCTCTGTCTCCGCAGCGATATTACTGTGGAATCATTAGACTAATTCATCATCCTTGACTTCTTCTTCGTGTTCTCTGCTGCACTGGTGGGGGGAGGCTTGTTCTAATTGCGAGCCGTAGAATTCAGATCCAGTGAGTCCTGCTCCAATCCGCTCTGTCGCCGGATGATACGAGACCTCTGACCCGGGGTCCGTTGAGGAGTTTCCAGAGTGTGTGTTGTGACAGTGTGTTGAAGTATTTCCCTCCACGTCACCGTTTCATTACGAGGTATTGAGCACATACTGTACAGCACATTAAAATAAGTGCTTTGCACTGCGTAGTAACAGTCGGCCGGAGATATTGATCCAATTTGGCATGAACATCATGCTTGGCAGCATTTCTTTCTTTTTTGCTGTGTCATATTTTGATTATGTTTTTTTATTTCACAGTCCCTCCCACACAGACGAGTTGTTGTTATGAAATGTGGCCGATATGTATTCCGTCTCTGTTACGCTTTGCCGTGAGCAGTGAAGGAGATACGTTAACAAGTCCATCCATATGGATGCCTCCGCCCTGCTCCACACAGCCATGGAACACACGCATGGCGCTCGCCTCCATTAATTTTTTTGTTTATTATGTATTTATGCTCCGAGCCCGGAGATTTGCTGCGATCAAAATGCATCTGCCTCTGCACGGATCGCCGGGCAACTCTGGCACATGCATCTCCTCCATCACGTCCTGGTTTCCATCTTCACGTCTCCTCGTCTGTTTCTGCTGCTACTGTAACTTCCCTCTTCTCTCTCATCACCCCCCCCCCTCCCCCTCCTCTTCCTTCACCACTTTCTTTTTTCCTTTCAGCCTCCAGTGCATTAGAAACCTGCAAACTGTGTGAATCACTAGTCTTTTCTGTGAAACTCGGTTCACTTAATGGTCAAAGGGCGTCTTTAGTGTTATTAGCCAAATCCAGGGACTTAAGTGAGCTGGTCTTCTACGGGACACGGCTCAGTCTGCTGCTCTCTAACTATTTTAATACTCATTATACTTTGGGAGTTAACGGCCTTTATTTATACATCCTTTCTCCTTTTGATCTAAAAAGAAACCCCCAACCCGCTAACTGAAGTATTTGTTCTGTACAAACAGAACGACTCAGTCTTTTAAATATAATATATTTTAACACGTTAAAGAAACAAACAGGAACTTTATTTAACACATTTGACCCAGAGAACAAATGATATATATACTTATTCTCTAGGTCAAATGTGTTAAATAAAGTTCCTGTTTGTTTCTTTAACGTTCTTTCTTTAACCAATATGAGCGTTCCACATCAGTATCGGCGGTTACTATTGCTAATATGCGCCGATATGAAAAGTTATTTTACAAAATACGCAAGGCAGAAAAGATGTGTATTTATGTTTATTATTATTTGTAAAAAAAATATATTGTCTTCATTCAAATTCTATATATTTGGTTGAATTTTGTATCAATAGTTATTTATCACTTTTCTATTAAATATCAAGCCTCAATTACATTTCTTCGTCATAGAGGTTTGATGACAACATGGTAGGAATCTCTGCCAAAAGGATTTTTTGGACAATTATGGATTTTTTTTATCCCTACTGTCGGTACCCAAAAAAGATCCATATCGGTCGTCCTGTTAAACACAATGAGATATTCTCAGACCTCAACACACACAACAACTGTCGACCGCCGCCGCCCGAGGAAATGAAGCAACAGCAACGTGTCCTGAGTTGCGTCTGTCGGCCGAATGCGTCTGAGATGTAGTCTAGCATGAAAATGCCATCAGCCCTTTTGGCCCCGGTTGTGAGAAAGAGGTTTTCTCCTCATTACGTCGTAATGCCGTCGCTCTAATACTCCCGGTGCACTCCGGTGAAAGAGGGGCGATGCCCTCTCAGCACTTCCTGCGTGACACGCCGGACGACGGCCGGTGCTTTTACAGAGACTCGCTGATGAGGAGGAAGTAGAGAGGTCGAATAAGCCACCGGGGCTGAAAGTGACGAGTTGAACCGCGGCGATGGAAACAAGTGGCTTCACACGGCAGGACACGGGCGGCGAGGGTCCGCGCTCTCCCTGCGTCAGAGCCTCTTCATGTACAGTGTGCACAAAAGTACATTACGCAGAACATGTACAACGATATATTTACTTTCGACTTCCAGTGGCAGAATAAAGAATCAGTTATTTACCCGAGGGGGAAAAAAAGCATTAAAACAATATGAGATTATCTTTGTGCTGCTATTTATTATCAATGGGAATTTTATTTTTCATTATGAACAAAAGAAAGTGCTAATTCAGATTGTTGTGTATTGTTTGGAATAAGACCTAAAAAAAACCCACAAACAGCAGCAAACCCCAACACAATGAAGATGCATCATCTTGGATGTGCACTACGAAGAAAAGATAAAGTTGGTGCCGGTGCTGAGGGAAGCAGCAATTTAACCAGCGCCTCTTTTCGTACAGTCAGCGATTGCAGGGTGCTTGAGCTCCACATTGCATTTTTAATCTCTTTGTTAGGTGAGGATGGAGCGAGGATCACTTCTGCCCCGCTCATTATTTCAAACAGTTGTCGGGGGGGGGGGGGGGGGTAGATAATGTGCTTTTTTTCTAAAGCAAACTCTAGTTACCGTACGACATTGTTAGCAGAGGAATTAACAGTGTGTTTGTCACAGAGGGTAAAGAGGGAAAACCCCTTTGGGAAAGATTTTTTTGTCGCTACGCTCGCATCATGTTGAAGCTTTTAAAGGCAGTTTAGCTGCGGCCACTTTGACTTTTCAGAGGTTTGAACTGCACAGCCGCTGTCCCGCAGGCCTGAGGGCTCCGAGCATTCGTTCTGCTCCCGCGTGACATCACTCAGTGAGCGAGGGCGCTGGGCGGGACTGGCGGCTGCAACACATTTGCGTTGAGCGGATGATGATGCCCGGTCTGTTCAAACAGCCTCGCAGGGGTTTGTCCAGGTGGAAGAAGAAAAGCTCTTATCCGTCTCCATCGCAATATCAAGGTCACGGATGGACGGCTGAGCTCATCTCCCTCTTCTCATCTCTCTTATGGAAGTGAAAGAGCTGCGAGGCCCTGTCGTGTATTACAGTAAGTCCTCTCCAGCCGACGACGGAAAACACAATGTGTGGTTCCACGAAGGGGAGAGAAAATGTGATGAAACCAACTCTGAGACGAGATTCGTCCCCGGCGTTTCCTTCAAGTGATGTACTGTACACATCCAGAACCCAGACGCCAGCTGCTTAATCAAATAGCAGATAATCTATGCATATTCAAATTCTGTGCCAAACTATATAATCTTCGGCATCTGCTTCATTATGCACGGGAGAGCACATATTTCTATCCAAACACCATATTCCTGTAAGTGTAAAATATTGTGCCGGCTATATTCAGGGGCGTGATCAAAGCGTGCGAGCGTGTGTGATCATGATGGACTCGTGTTGACAGAGGAGACGGGGTCAGTACAGAATCGGAACGGGAGTCGGCTGCTCGTCTCCCACAAATAGATTTGCCCCGCACAAGGTTTTTATCCCCATTGTTCATTAGGCTTCTGAAGGAATAATTAACAAGGCTTTAAAACACAGCGTTTATGGATCACCTGCTGTCGCCTCAATATCATTTTTGTGATTGCGCAGCAGAACGCTGGCGAGAGGCATCGATGCTAACGTCTGGCAGCCAAATGCCTCGTCGCAGGATCAGTAACTCTCCAATTAAAGCCACATCTCCTCGTCCAGCACCTCCCGTCCCTGTGATGAGAACAAACTGCCCTAAATGCACTAATGCAACGTGCAGATGAATTGTGTTTTTATGGAGATGATCTGTGTATGTTGTGTAGTGGGAAGTTCACTTCAAAGTAGCAAACGACGGGAACCGAGAACAGATTCGGTCTGAGAACATTCCTCCTTATCGCAGACGCTTCGCTGTCTGTTCGGCCTCGCGCCTCTTTACCTGGAGCCGCGGCGACGCCTCCTCCTCCCTCCAGAAAAAAACCCGCACACAAATATATTTGTCATGTCTGGCCGCTGCCAAATCACACGAGGTAAATATTATCATCCGACGGGCAAACAAAGCGTGTTTTGTGCGGTAGATAAAGGTGACGCGTGTGGCGAGGTTAATGGGACCGGACGATTAGCATTGTCACTCAGTCTGCCAGCTCTGACAGCGCCGCTCAGTCTGAGGGCCTCTCCTCCCCGCGTCCACCTGCTTATCACCCAGATAAATTAACTCCAGCAGACGGGAGAGGCAGGTGGAGCGGGGGGGGGGGGGGGGGGGGGGGGGGGGGGGGGGGGGGGGCTCACCTATCACAGGACGGGAACGCCAGGCACAGATCATCGCTCTGTTGACTCTAGTTAATAGCGTGGGGCCACAGTGTGTGTCAGACTTTTTCATTTTTTTTGGGGGGGGGGGGGGGGGTCGGTGAGATTGACGTGCAGGACGGGAGAGTAAACACCTGATAATTAAACACGAGCGCGTGTTTGTCAGCGGCGGCGATGATGACGACAGTCGCTCGCTCAGTTCGACTGAGTTTCCTCCAGAACTTCCAAACTTCCAAAAGTCCGACTCCACTTTCCCGCAGTCGACCGAGAAGTTTTCCAGATTTGAAAGTTTTCCACCTGTTCCACCTCATCGTCACGGCGGCAAAGTCGTCCACGTCACCAAATGGTTCATTTCATCCTTCTTTCATGTACCTGCCTCCGATATGTTTCAGATTTGGTTCAGTTTTTTAACAATTTTGCTACTTACTGCACCGGAGGTGCCGAGAAACAGTCTGGCACCTTTTACACCTAAGTTGGTTAAAACGGACGAGATGAATCATATAAAGTATTGAGCTATAGATGGATACAGTGGATAGATGGATACAGTATGTAGATGGATACAGTGGATAGATGGATACAGTGGATAGATGGATACTGTAGATGGATAGATGGATACAGTGGATAGATGGATACTGAAGATGCATAGATGGATACAGTGGATAGATGGATACAGTGGATAGATGGATACTGTAGATGGATAGATGGATACAGTGGATAGATGGATACTGTAGATGGATAGATGGATACAGTGGATAGATGGATACTGAAGATGCATAGATGGATACAGTGGATAGATGGATACAGTGGATAGATGGATACAGTGGATAGATGGATACAGTGGATAGTGGATACAGTGGATAGATGGATACAGTGGATAGATGGATACTGAAGATAGATGGATACTGAAGATAGATATATGCTGTAGATGGATAGTTTTATTAATCCATGAGGGGGTTCATTTGTCATAGCAACTTTACATACAGTAATTTTGCACGAATACAAAAGTATACACAGTTCCTTTACAAAAAGACAAGAAACACATTTAAAAGCCCAGAAAGAGTCAAGAGTCATCGATGGTCACATGTACAGTAAACACAAATGTTGGACCAACCACAGACGAGGCCTCGGCGGTGAGGTCGAGGAGCTGGGGGCAGATTTCGTCTCGCTGTTTTCCTCTGTTTCGAGAGTTCTCACATCTCTGAAGCGAAGCTGGAGATATTGTGTTTCAGAAACGTGGATTGTTGAATCACGTCCTCAGTCGGGGAAGAGGAGCTAGTGTCCGTTGGGCCCATCTGTTTCATTGAACACTGTTCTACCCACAGTTCCTCGTGACATTCGCCCAAATGTAACGTCATTAGCTTTTAGACAGAATGGATCCAGATCTGCTGTATATAACCGCTGTACAGTCATAAAAGAGAAATCGTTTCGGGGGGGGGGGGGGGGGCGTGTGACACTGGCCGGCACCCGGAGCACATGACTGGAACAGGGAGATTACAGGCGCGGCTAAAAGGGAACCGTAATTGAATTCCAGAGATTCCTGACGCACATTACACCAAACAGGGAGACAAGAGAAAGCTTTTTTCTGCTGGATGAGGGAAAGTGGAGGGTAGAGAGAGGTGAGCCCCCCCCCCCCCCAGTGCCACTCAGCAGAGCTGGAGCCCGTTGCTGTGTTAACAGTTTCTGTTCTCACGGGACGGGAGAGCCCTAACTGTCGCCCACCTCCAGTTGGCCGCGGCCGGCGAAACCACTCCGCTGTGTCCACTTAATGCTGGTAGTTTGATGACAGTGCGCTGCCAAGGATGGTCTTCTCCACCGCTGAGCATTTAATAGAAGCAAACTGTCCGTGAAAGACGAGCCGGAAGCTTTTTTTTTTTTAATTTCAAAGTGCTAACCAATCTGAGAAAGGACCACAACAACAAAATAATCACAAAGCTTCAGGTTCTGATGAGTGTTCAGCTCGACAGAACTATGACACTGAACAATCTACATGTAGAGGAGAGATGTTCTGACACAAACACACGGGTTCATCCAGAGAACGAAGGTCATCGTTGACCTGGCCACAGAGACGAGCTTGAGAGGAGATGAATATTTCTTCTGATGCATATCAAGTTATCAAGATGTCAAAGTAAAACACCAGAAAACACCCGGTGACTCGTGTGTTGTTCTGACGGCTCGGAGCAAATTGCAGCAGCGTTTCCACATTAGCCGTCTGATCCGACGCCTCCTGCATCGCAGCGGCGTCTGCGCTCGTTTCTGTTTACGTTCTGTTTACGGAGATCCGGTTGGAAACGGAACATCAGTATTCATAAAGAAAAGAGTTCAGCACATCAAACGACGCTCCGAGTCACAGTCGTGACAAATGCTCCAGATGTAGATATCACATAGAGGAAAAACACTCCCAAGCACCTGCAGTCGCTTCGGCTAAATGGGAACGATAGCGGGAGGAGGCCATCATGCGCCTCGCGTGTGTGATACCTGCAGCGAGATGAGAGAAAAGTCGGGGACAAATTTAAAATAGATGTATAACAACAGAGGAAGAGGAGGAGACATTGAGTCTGTCAGCGGAGCTGGAGCTCGCTGGGACCCCGGGTGATGTGGCTGCGGCTCTTCTAATTGGCCGAGGCCAAAGAAACCACGCCTGAGACAAACTGTGATCGTTCATCCAGGTATCTGATGTGGAGTGCTGTCGCCCCACACGCTTTCCACATCCTCGTTTCCCCGTGTCCTGTTAAGCGGGCTGCGCTTCAAATGCAGTTTTCTTTGTATCAAAGACAACAATTAAATTGTCTCGTCGTCCTCGGTGCAGCTCCTCTGTTCCTCTGACAGATACTGGAGCGTCGTGGAGGAACCGTCAGAGACGGAAGGAATCCCACAGAGAGGAAAGATGCTGCTCGGCCCCAAAGTCCGATGTGTCTTGTGCTTGTTTCTCTGTGTGAGCCACCAGGACACGAGAGGAGCTTCTTCTGTTGCTCTGCACTTCCACCGGTGTCCGAAACACAATCAGATCTGAAGCGTGTTGTCGTTCACACCAGCAGAACGGGTGGAACTATCGCAAGAAAACATCTTGCTCACCACAAATCGCAAACCCAGTAAATATTTTCTTTAAACCTCTGTTCATTAGGTCACGTTCTCTGGAATATGACGCCTGACATTGATACTTGATAACCGCAAACCTTCTTTGACAAGATATCCCCCTCTCTCCGTCGCTCTCTATATATTTATTGTCTTGTCAATGATTGCACCTGTCCGGTGTGTGTGTGTGTGTGTGTGTGTGTGTGTGTGTGTGTGTGTGTGTGTGTGTGTGTGTGTGTGTGTGTGTGTGTGTGTGTGTGTGTGTGTGTGTGTGTGTGTGTGTGTGTGTGTGTGTGTGTGTGTGTGTGTGTGTGTGTGTGTGTGTGTGTGTGTGTGTGTGTGTGTGTGTACACACCGGGGGTGAATACGGTCTGGCAGAGATTATAACAGTGGATATACTAAGGCTGGTTTCCCACTCTAATTGTGACACCGAGGCAAAGCTTTGCAATTACGGTGCAACGAGCAGCACCGGTTGGGGGGGGGGGGGGGTTCAGAAATCCTCAACAACTTTAAGCTATGGTATCAGATTATGTCACTATTAATTAGACGCCGTATGAGAACAAGCCTGCGCGGGGCCGTCTCCCCACATGCAGCTAAGCAGGCAAGTAAACTTAGATCAATAATTACACAGGGACTGTCCCGGCTCCGCCGCGCTCCTGTCACCCAACTTCACACTAATTGGCCGCACACCAGCTGAGAAACGCAGAAACAGACTTTCCGCTTGGGCTCGGTCTGCAGGGACACGCGGACGGTACCTACTGTAAAGAAACCTGTACTGTACCTGCCCAGCCAAAAGGGCACGGTGAGTTGCACAAACTGTGGCGTCCATTTTGAACGCGGCCTAAGAATAGTGAGCATTGATCTGTCCGTGCATACGGATCGCGGCCTACAGCGTAATTATGTGATATGTTCCCGAGCAACCGACCGTATTTTTCCTCATCCTCAGCTGTGTGTGTGTGTGTGTGTGTGTTGGCCTCCTGTATCTGACGGGTCAGATTCTCGGAGTGTTTTTTAAGCAGGTAAACGTGGAGATCAAACGCCGGCGCTTCGCTCTTGTCGGCTCGTCTGTGATGTAAGAGCCGCTCGTCCTCAGATCTCTGGGCCTCTTCCTCCCTGAGCCGTATCTCTGATGGAATTTTAATGATAAGACTGAATTGTTATCTCGTGCCACAAACACCTCGTCCCCACATCACACTGTCTCCTGCTCGCCATGAGTCCCTGGGAGCCCCCCTCCCCCTCCCCCATCTCTATTTTGACAGTGGCGTACTGAGCGGACATTGTGTTTCTGTTTTGCAGAAGAGTTTTTGATTAGTGGCAGCTCCGACTTTCATAGTGGGAGTAAAAAAGAAAAGCTCTGGAGCTGGTGCCAAGTGTGTTTTTATTTTTTTTGAGGTTGGGTGAAGTGCATCTTCTCCCCCCAGGGGACACGCCCACTCAGCGAAGTGAGAGAGAGAGAGAGAGTGTGCATGTGTGCGTGTGTGTGTGTGTGTGTGTGTGTGTGTGTGTGTGTGTGTGCGTGAGACCTTCAGAGAAGTCGACATCTCCGGTGCTGAAATTGAATCTGGTCCCAAGTTTTGTGCTGGAAAAGCCAAAGTGACAGAAAAGCAGATAAGGTCCGTCCACACCGGGTCAGTGTTCTGGGACGGTCCTGGTTCTGACCTGTTGCTCGTGACCTTTCTCCCGCTGCCCAGCTGTGTGCGGATCGCTCGGCTGCCCATTACTGTGAGTGCTGAGTTATCAAAAAAAAAAGAAAGAAAGTCTGATTTGTTATTGATAAAGTAATGTCAGAATGGTCATAAAATAAAAACAAAGGCCCGTTTGCAGCGTTTGCCCAGTGGGACACGGTTTTGTATTCTCTCGCCGCGTCGCTTTATCGTTTACAAAGCTCATGTGATCTGCTGCAGTTAAAAAAGAAAAGTGAACTGTAAAAAAAAAAAAGAGTCCTTTTTGAAACGGTTATATTTTAATTCCCTGCTGTCGACCGCCGTGTTTCACTGTGCAGCCAGAAACAAGAGAACAGAGGGACAAAGTTTTTACATTTTTATTTTCTCTTTTCCTGTCGTCATCACTACATCCGTCACCTCAGAGGCTCCGCCCCCCCCTCCCTCCCCCTCCCTCCCCCTGACCTTGAAGCTTCTCCCTCCTGTGTTTGTTCAGAGACACAGAACTCTCTTCTCTCTTCTCTCTCTCCTTTCTTTTTCTTTCCCGATCCCTCTGTTTTCATTAGGGGTCTGAGCGCGGCGGCCTGGGGGACGGCCCCCGCCGCCGCGCTCACGTTACATGCTTATTGACTCCAGAAGAGAGAGAGCGAGAGGAAACTGTGTGGACAGGATTCACCATGCATGAACCTCACCATACCAGCTTTTATCCGAACCTTCTTCTCACTGGAGAAGAGGAGCAGATAAACCGCCACGTCACTTTTTATCACGCTCACTTCAGGCGTGTCAGGGATCAGATACGCGTGCGGGGCTAATTCATATTTGGAGATATGCCTTGTAGTCACACGCCGGCTGTGTGAAAGAAAAAGGAAATGACATGGAGTCGACACAGAGTGCTCTTCATTCAGATGTTTGTCTGTTTGGCTTCTTTTCTTCTCCGTTCTTCAACAGTCCCGAAATTGCGCCGGCGCAATCATTTTCGATCTGATACATCTTGTGTTTGTTTAAGTGTCGAAAAACTGCCACAATTCAAAAGGTGATAAAATGATGGAAAACATTGTTTGTGCTAATTAAATTTTGTTTCATTCATTATGCATCTTCATACTCTCCGCGTGGGAATGGAGACTGAGGCCTCGCTGCAACTTCTGTCCACTAATCAGGCGCCATATTGGCCATTAACCTTCAATCACCTTCCTTAATAAATTGTCAGCAGTTTTTTTTGCATATTCATGTGAGCTCTAAGAAAACCCATCACCAAGATATTGGCAGGAAACGACGGCCCTCACACTTGTTGTGTCCCAGTAATTAACCAGGACTGCTCTGGAATTCACTCTGGTTTTCCCTTTATTCCTCTAACGGGGGGGGGGGGGGGGGGGGGGGTGGTGGTGTCTCCTCATCTGCAGCTGCACAATGTTAAACTTTGAACTCTGCCACTGTGGCGTTATTGTAATCAAAAATGGAATTCATTCTGAGGAACTGTTTCACGCAGTGGCGCACCACATACACACACACATAGTTTTTGACCCCATATTTCTGGGGGGGGGGTGGCTTGGGCGGTGCTCCCGGTCGGCCCACGCGACGCACCTGATCAGGTTGGCAGCCGTGCAGCAATCAGCAACATGACAGACAGACAGAGCTCCGAGCTCGCAGCTGCACGATGCAGAGCTATGAGCCAATTGTGTGACAATCAGGAGGCGTCTACTCCGGGTCTCCCTCCCCCTGCGGAGAACAGATCTCCGTGAATCACTCGGCCCTCGGGCATCGTAATTATGCAAAAAAGGCTCGGCGGAGGACAGAAAAAGTTGTTTGTTCCGCGATTGTTTTTGACTTTCTTTTTTCCTTATCGCTTAATCATCTGAGGGAAAGTGGCTGTGGCAATATATGGAGAGGTGTGAGCGTCTGTTGACTGGAAACATTAGGCTTGAGAGCAATCTGAAAGTTAAATTAGAAATACATCTATACGTATTGAATTTGGAGGCATGCAAATGACTTGAGGGATTTTGTAATTCATATCACCTTTAAAAAAAACCCCCAACCAAATAAATAAATAAATAATGTTTCTGTTTGGAAAATGTGTGAATGTAGAAGTCTGAGACTCCTCATAACTCGTGGTGACTGGAGTTGTGCTCTGCACACGTCAGTTTGAGCGTATGACGTCTTTCTGCACCTGGAGCAGCTCCTGGTCAACACACGTGGACGAGACCCGGGAGGCGGCGAGGGCCCGACCCATTACCGTCCACCGTGAGGTCTGACTGACATCTACTCACAGGCTCACGCCACGGAGCCCAAGTTATTAAAACTAATTAACTGGAATTAACATTTCAAAAACTTCTCCCCTCGCCCCTTCAGAGATTTTGGGTCGACCGCTGTAAGTAACACAAATCCGTCCAGACCTGCAGGACGTGTGAGTTAAGCCTCCGGTCAGTGCATCAATGCAAAGTGAGAAAAGCTGTTTCACTCCCTCGGCTGCTGCGCGGAGCACTACAAGTCCTCTTTGCACCCATGGAGGTGGTGGAAGACTTACGTGTTAATCCTGAAGCCCCCCCCCAACATAAGCCTCTGTAATAAAGCACGCTCTCAATCAGGACTTGCCCCCCCCCCCGCCCCCTCCCTGCAGGCGAGGCAGCTCAGTCACTAGCTGGTGAGGAAAGCTAATGAGCCCCTCGTCTAGACGTCCAGCACCTGCATTCATGTCCCTTCCAGTGGGAGTTCTCAGGGGCGTAGACGAGCTGCTGCAGGTGGAGATGATGGAGGTCTGTGAAAAGGCCAACAGGGGGCCCCCACCGGGGGGGGTCATCGGGTCGCTTGCTGGTGTGAATACGTAGCAGTCAAACACGCCCCTGCCGCGGCCCCAGCGGGCGACTTGGACCCGGGGCTAACCTGCAGCTGAGCGCTCGCTCACGGGAAAGCGGAGGCTTGTGGACTTCAGTGGAAATGAATTAATGATGTTCTAATTCCATGCGCAGGTCCGGTTGTGGGGCTTATACGCCCTCTTTACAGAGCTTATGTGGATGTTCCCCGCGGGCCGCGGCCGTGCAAAATGCAGATAGGTTTCTCTTTTTTCGGGGGGGGGGGGGTGAATGTTTAAGAGCCCGATGCAGATGTTCTGTCCAGAGTTTATACACCTGCTCTCGCCTGCAGAGAATTCGGGGATCTGTCGACACTTAGAGTTGGTTCCCGTGGTAACTCGTCTTTTCCTTCACTTCCATCTGGATGAGGGAATATCTTCAGCAGGAGACGCAGTCTTTCTTGTAGCCTGGCGTAGTCAGACCAGCACTCACACGCGTATTAATCCGGGACCTCTCGGTTCATTTTCTGATTTCCAAGAGGCGTTACCAACGGACGCAGTTGTATGGAAACTACGAGTCATGTGACGTCTGTTGAGCGACAGACCAGAGCAGAGAGGAGACGTCTGTGATGTCTGTGATGTCTGTGATTCCACAACGTCTGTGAACCAGTGTTCAAATTTGAACATTTTAGTCGAATGATCGTTCATCAGCGGCGGCCATCTTGGATGTTTACAAAATTGCTTCTCTCCGCGTCACGGTATAAACCCCGCCCACTGTCAGATCATGGGTTGTGATTGGACCGGCATGTTCCCAATGGAGGGGATCCAGACCGTGAGTCTGACGGAACAAATTAAATGAGCTCCCAGAATTCATCTGGGTCCCCGTCTGGGTCTTTCTTGTGCATTTAGTGTTTTGACGATAGCTTCTATGTGGCGTTGAGAAAATATGTGACATTATTATCAGGATTTATTACTGTTGTGGTTTCTTTAGCTTTTTGAACTTTTTACAGCAGTGATGTTCAAAACTATGCAAACTATCCTAAATAGTTCAGATGAAATTCAGACCCAGCACTTAATTACAGCGCGGCACATCTCGGGCCGGTGGATAACAGGACCTCATTTACGTTTGGCCAATAATTGTCCAGGCCCCAATTATATTCCGAACACAGGAGCGAATCCAATCAGATTGAGGGAGCGACCGGGGGAGCGGCGCGCTCGTGTCCTGGATGTTTTCAGAATCCCGTTCAGGAGAGCGGAGCACTCGTGTAAGTGTTTGTTATTCAGGTTTAATTATGTCCACGGGGCCTGGGAGTGTAGGCCAATCTACAGCGCGCCTCTTTAGCCCGAGTCACAGCGGACTGGCTTGATGTCTTCCTCTTCTCTCCTCTGCACTGAATGAGCAAGTAAAGGTCATATCAATTAGAGCATGTTGTGGTCTCCCGACTCGTCCTGAAGCCGCCTGCTCCTGTAGCGCTGTTGAGAAGGAGTACGCACACCGACGTAAAGCTTCCTGGCGAACACACACACACACACACACACACACACACACATATATATATATATATATATATATTAGCTATCATTTGAATAATTCTCTCTTCCAACATTTCAAGTTGTAGTAGTATCGGCTTGGCCTCACTCATCAGAAAGTACACGTACGACGTACGACATTATAGTGGCTTTTTTTGAATTACAGCCCAAAGGAACTTCTGCCGCTGTTCAACCACAACATGTGAGAATTGTTTTTCAAGGTCAACCGACATTCAGTTGGATCAGTTACTCAGAAGCTTCCTACTGTACTTTCAGTATTAACGCCACTGACGTCATCATAACTCTTTCTTGCTTTGGGCTGATGGCAGCAGCCATGTCGCTAATGCTAATGCTAACAGTAACATCCAGACATGATGATAATAAATAATAATATAATAAACTTAATTTATGTGGCACCAAAAGTTACATTTACAAGATGCTTCAGAAGTTAGAATAAAAGATTTGAAGTCAAACAAGAGGAAACGATCAAAGGCAGAAATATGAGAGTGAACAAGTTACAGGTGAGAAGAGTATGAGGAAAAAAGAGTCAAAACTAAATCAAACATTTTAAATGACTGAGTAAAATGAGGTGAAAACATTTTGAAAAAGGAATGAGTTTCTGATTCTGACTGAGCTTTAAAAGAACTGGCAGACGGATCTTGTCAGGGAGTTGGTTCCAGAGAGTCCAAAGTCCAGAACTGGACTCAAGAGTCAACGATAAAATCTTAAAATCAATTCTGAAATCTGACTGTCAGTCGACGAAGAGGAGCTGAAGCCGGAGTGATGTTCTCTCTTCTGGTGGATCGAGTCTCTCTGCTGCGTTTCTGTTGGACACGCTGTGATTTATGAAAACTGAGTGCAGGCAGGTTAAAACCAGACTTACAATAATCCACAGGCGAGGACACAAGAGCACATCTATGAGTTATCGTCCATTTGTTGAACTAAAACTAATAACACCTTTTATTCCTGGTCTCGTGGAAACGCTACAGGAGGAGGTGGGACGCCGTCCAGCGCCTCGTGAGTCCATGATGGACATCATCAGTTCTCAGTCACATCTGGGTTCATAGTACTTTAAATACACAATAATCACTGAGCGCAGTATGTTCAGTGGTCAGATTTATATTCCAGCAGCAGAAACCAAAAATCTATTTATGTCTAAATATGGACGGGCTTTATTTTCATCTCCCTCCGATTGGCCGGCGAACAATCCTTCACACGACGCCAAATGAGACACAAAGAATTGTTTTCATTGATGGTGCATGAATCCTAATGAAGAGGCATGCACAAAGAGACATATTGCTAAAGGTGATATACGTGCCGTTGCCGTAGTGACCCCCCCCCCCCCCAATTTGTGTTCTGCAAGATTTTATGTTTGTTTGCACGTGGAACTACTGACGGAGGGTTTCTCTGTGTGTGTGTGTGGGGGGGGGGGGGGGGCGTTCCTGAAGTATGATTAGATGAATTTTAATTCATTCATTTATTCATGAAATTCAATGGCTCCCCTGTCTTCCAAGAGACAGCGAACCAAACGCCCTTGCTAGTTTCATCATCACTCCTTTGTGTTATTTGTAAAGAAGAAATAAATTGTTTCCGTTTCATACAAATAAGAAAGAGAGAGAGAGAAAAAAGGAGGAGGAACCAAAGAAAGCAATATTACAGCCGAGTGCAAACACGATCACGGTGAGACAAGTGGTTTTCTCTTTTTTTGCATCAGTAGCCCACATTAATGGCGTGACACAGTTTCTACGTCTGTTTGTGTTGATGACAGGTGGCGTTTCACACGGAGCGCGGCTGTCATGTGGATGGAGCGACAAGAGAGGATACGGGGGGGGGGGCATGATATGAATAAATCAAAAGGTGCCATAACATATACATATAGGTTTCTTTTAACATCCACGTGGAAAAAGAAGTCACATCGGTGGTTGTCATGGCGATTATTATAATAACACGTGGATGTGATGAGTGGCATCACCCAGAGACCCCCGCCCCTCCGCCAGCCGTCACTCAGATCCTCCCGCCTCTCACGTCCATAAATAATCTTCCATTCAATGAAAGTTATGGGAATGTGGGGGTAAAGTTTTTTTGTTTTTTTTTGTTGATTCCATTATATTAAACTTCATCTTAGTTTTTTACTTCCCAGGCCCCGAGAACAGAGCTCTGCTGCCGGCCTGTGATTTATAGTCGGCATGTGAGCGTAGTGTTGGAGAAGTGCATGCAAAGTATATCAATATGTCGTCGCCAGTCTCCCACGTGAAATTGGTTCGGCTCCACGCAGCCGCGCCCTCGGTGTGTTTCCGTGTCCTTGTGGCAGTTGGAGCCAAGGTCACGGCGCAGAAATTACTTTTTATCATGAGAATTATTATTTTTTTTTTTTAACATGCTCGCAGCCCGTCGCATCACGTGACTGAGGAGTTATGGGCCCGAGAGGACGTTCAGACGCCCGTTGGTTATTCCCTCTCTCGTGGTGACGTGTTGTGTCTGTTCACAGGAACAGGAAACAGGAAGCTGTCAGACCTCACCTCTCCTATCGGGTGCTCTGGTCCAGACGATTCCTCTCTTTCATCCCTCTGACCGATTGTGTGTAACCGTCATATTCGTGCCTCATCAAAGGTGAAGCTCGACAAACTAACGTGTTGTCTCTTCTTCTTCTTTCTCCCTGTGTGTGTGTGTGTGTGTGTGTGTGTGTGTGTGTGTGTGTGTGTGTGTGTGTGTGTGTGTGTGTGTGTGTGTGTGTGTGTGTGTGTGTGTGTGTGTGTGTGTGTGTGTGTGTGTGTGTGTGTGTGTGTGTGTGTCCTCCCGGCTCGTCGTGGTCATCTACAGGTAAGCACACTCTTCTTCTCTACCCCCGCTCTGATGTGTCCATGTTCCCACATGATGGAAAGACGGGGGGGGGGGCAGCCCAGGGGCTCAGATTAGATTTGGCTGTGCCTCCTCCCTCTGACCAGTCATATTTGATGTTTGCCACCGGGAGCCCGAGTACGAGTGGGGGTCCCCCTGCTGTCCAAACAAGCCCCCCCCCCCCCCCCCCCCCCCCCCCCCCCCCCCCGGAGCGCGGCACTGGAGAGAGAAAAGGGCAAAGAGAGCAGCGCTCAGGCGAAACAATAGCTCCATGAGGAGATGTCAGGGCCCTGGGAAGCTGTGAGGTGGATGATAATATGAACACACTGCTGCTGCTGTTGTTTCTCACTCTGCTTCATGCTAACACCCCCCCCCCCCCCGACCCCCCCGACCCCCCCGTCGACCCGCTGTGCAGCCAGGACCCGGGTGGTGGTGGTGGGGAAGAGGTGGGGGGGGAGTAATGAGCCCAGACTGGACTGGTGGGCCGTGATCTGTGTGTGTGTGTGTGTGTGTGTGTGTGTGTGTGTGTGTGTGTGTGTGTGTGTGTGTGTGTGTGTGTGTGTGTGTGTGTGTGTGTGTGTGTGTGTGTGTGTGTGTGTGTGTGTGTGTGTGTGTGTGTGTGTGTGTGTGTGTGTGTGTGTGTGTGTGTGTGTGTGTGTGTGTGTGTGTGTGTGTGTGTGTGTGTGTGTGTGTGTGACTCCACCCGTCTGGAGCTGCCTGCTGCTCGGCTCTCCGTCGCTGCCCATTAAAAAAAAGAAATGAAGGCTTGATTTCACCGCCACAGTCTCACTCACAAATATTGCCACTTACATTTTGGCTTCGGTCGAACAATCCTGTAGTGTCACATTCCAAGGAGGCAACACGACAACAATGTCTCTCGTGGGCGTTTTGTAAAAAACAAACTGATCCAAGATAAATGAGCCATA
>NC_061517.1:1050000-1057500 GCF_022379125.1 Scophthalmus maximus | reverse complement strand
GTTATTGAGTTAAATAGGAATATTTATAATGCATAATGCGAAAAAGAATGTAGATGAGTGCTAAAGATTATGACTGGATTGTATTCAGGTATTCAACTTTCACCTGAGAGCCGGAGAAACGGAAACGGAGCGTTTTAGTCGGATAGAGAGAATAATGTTTGACGTGCGCACACACACACACACACACACACACACACACACACACACACACACGTGTCCTTGTCACTAAACAGCTGCGCCCAGATGAAGCTGCTGCAGCTCATGTAAATAGATGTAGAAGCGGGCCGTGTGTGGAGCAGCAGGCGGAGCGGCTCAGAGGAAACGGGCAGTCGGCATGTTTCCATCCGACGGAGCGTAATTTGTGTTTGCCGGCGAGGTCAGTGTGGAGGAATGTGTTTTGGTTCTACGTGTCTTAATTGGAAAGCTTCCGGACCCCGGGGTTAGCACACCTGCTCTCTCTTTTGGGAGACTCCTCTCCAAAAATCTAAAGTAAGTGTGTGTGTGTGTGTGTGTGTGTGTGTGTGTGTGTGTGTGTGTGTGTGTGTGTGTGTGTGTGTGTGTGTGTGTGTGCGTGCGTGCGTGCGTGCGTGCGTGCGTGCGTGCGTGCGTGCGTGCGTGCGTGCGTGCGTGCGTCACATTCTAAACAATGCAGCACAAGCAATTTTGGTTTGATGGTTGCGTTTGGCTGCAGATCAAAAGATAGGAAAAGGTCCCGCGCTGTCTGAGGCTCACGACGAGAGCGTTTCATGAGCAAAATGAAAACATTTCCAAACACGTCCATAAACCAAAGGCTCAACTTTCCCTTCGACACCAGAGGTCACTGGATTATTAAGCAGCTTATTAACAGATCACTCTCATAATAGTCTGTAGATGATATGAATCGTCTAAAATAAAAAGGTCAACTCATAATAAATATCACTTAAGTGATAATTTAGGCTAAAGTGGATCAGATTTAAATAAATATGCAAAAATATAACAACTCGTTTCCCTGATTATCTTGTTGCTTGAAATATGATTTGTCCCCATTTATGGGGTTGTACTAAAACTATATGTGCAAACTATGAAGATAAGGGTTAACGTTGAATAATTTCATCGTGGAACCAGAACCAATAAAAGAGTTGAAAATAGACCAAAATCAGTAAATCAGATAAAAGACGACAACAAATAAAGAAATATACATATCAAAACATGGATACAGAAAAAATGATGGTTAAATAAAATACAAAGAAGCAGAGGATATGAACATATTCCTCTGATCCTGAGGAACTGTGCTTTCAGAGGAACGGAGGATAAAAGCTAAATGTTTTTGCACTTGGAACAACTGAGTCATGCCAGACGACCCAAGAGGCTTCGTCCTGCTTCATATATATATATATATACATATATATATATATATATATATACACATATATACACACATGGAGCCTTATGGCATGTGAACTGTAAATGGCTTCAGAATCATTTTTACAGGAACCCTTTGAAAGCTAGAGAAGCGAAGGTTAAGGTCCGGCGTGGGAAGGCTCCGTGACGGCACAATGTCTCTTTCAAGAAGAAACTGAGAAACAACTTTTGCTCGTCATCAGGTTCGAGTTTCCCTTTAGAAGAATCTCCCACTGTACGAACTGTATGAAAGACACATTTGAACAAGGTTATCCGAAGCAGGTGATGGAGGATTCTTTTGAGCCGGCGCTGAATGAAATAAAAACTCAGATCCGCTAATATACAAAAAAATAAACTTTTTCACCATTTTTTCCATCAAACTCTAACATGACCCAATAATATCTCATCAGCATGCTTTCATACTGTAGCACACAGTGCATAGAAAAACACTGGAGACTATTAGAACATGTATCACAATTGATATTTCATATGCACTTGTTGTATCAGCTGTTCCTAATGAAGTGAACTCCTCTCTCATCATCCGGAGCAGTGATTTATTTTCTTCCAGCTCTCCACAAATGTTCAGGACATTTTCTTTCTCTCCTCTTTTTGCCCTGAGAGTTTTTTTCAATGCACCCGTCCCTCAGGAGTGTCGGAGAGCAGGACATCGTTTAAATGTTAATCTCACACAGAGACGGGTCTCGAGGAGAATTTGCTGATCCTCTTTGCTTCTCCTCTCTCCGAGGCCTTGCGAAGCACCGGGGGCCTTTATTTGTCTTTGCCCATACGTCCGCTCGCTCCTGCAGGTTGTCTGGATGTGTCCGGCCCTGCAGTCACCACTCCCTGACAGAGAAGCTCCACCCTACAAACCTTCACCTCTCCCTCCCCTCCCCGAAGAATTATGCAATTCTGCTCCTCTGAGAGAGAGGGGGGGGGGGGGCACCCGGAGTCATTGAATGCTAATTCAAGCAGGAAATTTAGAGGCAAAACAAAATGGATCTGTACTTTGTGTTTTCACATTCTGTGTACAAGGACAGGCTGAAGTAGCAAATACATAAATAAAAAGAACTCGTATCCAAATTTTGTTAAGCGAGATATTGTCGTGCTCTCGCAAAGACTTTCTCCCGAACAAAACGACCGGTGTAAAAAGGGTCTGTGAGGTCACGGGGGCACATCGCGTCACACAGTTTTATTCGGTCCAATTCATAATGGATGAGGGAGGGGGGGAGAAGAGGGGGGGGGGGGCGATGAGCTGAGACCTGGCAAATATTGTGGCATCTGGATGCTTAATATTTCACGAGCCAAGATGATGGAGGATGGACACCACGCAGAGTGCCACTGATATATATATATAGAGAGAGAGAGAGAGAGAGAGAGAGAGAGAGAGAGAGAGGGAGGGAGGGGGAGAGAGAGAGAGAGAGAGACAGAGAGAGACAGAGAGAGAGAGAGAGAGAGAGAGAGAGAGAGAGAGAGAGAGACAGAGAGAGAGACAGAGAGAGACAGAGAGAGAGACAGAGAGAGACTGATTTACTCCTCGTCCTGTGTCGCCAGCTTGTCCTCAGAGCCTGGACTCGTCCGGAGAGACTGAGCTCCGTGGGGCCGACGGAGGCAATTAGGTCTATTATTAGTACGACAGTCGGAAGGATTGATGCACACAATAGTCGGTGTGTAAGCAGAAAGCCTCGGCTACGTGAGGGAAATCCTAATGGTGAGAATTTCCTAGATTATACGGGCCTTCATTAACATTTTCACACATGGCTGCCTAAGAAATGAGAAAAGAGCCCCGGCGTACACGGGCAGATCCATCACGTGCATCACAACACTTTCCCCCTCGCGCCCTCGCGGAAACATCGGCCGCGGGCGCTGTTAATGTGCGGCGTCTCCGGCTGGTGAGTCATGGCGGCGGCGGGACTATGATACGGCTCCGTGGTAACTGTAGGCCACGCGTCGTCCACCTGGCCCGTCGCCCCGACAACCGCGCCTGGTTAATGACGAGCGCCTGTGCTGGCAGATTATTTCCCCCCAAATGAAGAGAGCGGCGCGTCGCCGCCGGCGCCGCCCGGACGCCTTCTCGGCTCCCTCCCTTCATTCGGCACCAGTCGGCCCTGTTAGGAGCTGATACACAGGCGGGCCTCTCGCCTGCGGGGCAAAGCCCACTTGAATTAACTGTGTTGCACACTTTACATTCTCTGCTCCCTGACATCTTGAGAAATGTTCCCTGGGATCTTTTTCTTTTTTTTCTTCCTCGCCACAGAGAAGTTCATTAGAATGACAAATAGCATCCTGCCATAAAGTGGGAAACATCACAACGGCGCAACAGAGAACTGCGAGTCTGGGCCGAGTGACACGCGGGGAGGGGAAATGAATTAGACCGCATTTGATTCTGCGTGATATCAGTAGCCGCGGCTCCACCGTCCTGTCACTTTGAGGATTGTGCTGACTCACTCCTGCTCCTTCTTCTTTCTTTTCCCTTCTTCTCCCCGGGTCACACTGAGTCGCTCTCTGGGGCTGCAGGCGGAGGGTACCTCCGTGTTTGATGGAGCTGGATGATATTGAGAGGTTCTGTTTGAGCCCGGCTCTCGCGAGTGGTCTGATCTGCCCCCGCTCCTCCGGCGGATGCCGTGTCAGCAGCGGCTCAGGTTGGTGCGAGAGTCGGAGGTCAGAGCTGTTCTCTGCACTCAGCTCGTTTTGAGGATCGTTGCGTGAACGACCTGTTGCCAGCAGCTCCGAGGGCTCTTCTCTCCTCTTCATCCTCTTCATCCTCTTCATCCTCCTCATCCTCTTCTCTCCTCTTCATCCTCTTCTCTCCTCTTCATCCTCTTCTCTCCTCTTCATCCTCTTCTCTCCTCCTCATCCTCTTCATCCTCCTCATCCTCTTCATCCTCTTCTCTCCTCTTCATCCTCTTCATCCTCTTCTCTCCTCTTCATCCTCTTCATCCTCTTCATCCTCCTCATCCTCTTCTCTCCTCTTCATCCTCTTCATCCTCCTCATCCTCTTCATCCTCTTCATCCTCTTCTCTCCTCTTCATCCTCTTCATCCTCTTCATCCTCCTCATCCTCTTCTCTCCTCTTCATCCTCTTCATCCTCTTCTCTCCTCCTCATCCTCTTCTCTCCTCTTCATCCTCCTCATCCTCTTCTCTCCTCTTCATCCTCTTCATCCTCTTCTCTCCTCTTCATCCTCTTCATCCTCTTCTCTCCTCTTCATCCTCTTCATCCTCCTCATCCTCTTCTCTCCTCTTCATCCTCCTCATCCTCTTCTCTCCTCTTCATCCTCTTCTCTCCTCTTCATACTCTTCATCCTCTTCTCTGCTCTTCATCCTCTTCACCCTCTTCTCTCCTCTTCATCCTCTTCACCCTCTTCTCTCCTCTTCATCCTCTTCATCCTCCTCATCCTCTTCTCTCCTCTTCATCCTCCTCATCCTCTTCTCTCCTCTTCATCCTCTTCTCTCCTCTTCTCTGCTCTTCATCCTCTTCACCCTCTTCTCTCCTCTTCATCCTCTTCACCCTCTTCTCTCCTCTTCATCCTCTTCATCCTCTTCATGGCCGCCCGCCAGCCCGGCCCCCTCCATATCAGTAATGAACGTTTTAAAGAACAGCTTAGGCAAGTGCAAGCCCACCTCATGTCCTTAAGACAAAAGGAGATATTGCCATGGACGGGGGGGGTGCGAGGGATGGGGGGCTAGAAATCAATTTCCCATTTACCGCTTTAATTTCAGCGAGATGGGCGGAGAGATTAGGGCCGAAGGCACCTGTAAGCCCCCCTCTCGCTGATGAGCTCTACCTGGGCCCGGCTGCCCTAACCCCCCCACCACCCCCGGCTAATTAAAGTTCTAAAATTGATCCACAAACAACGCGATACAGATCTGTCCTTTACCTCCCTCAGCATCGCGCTGCGGAAACGGCCCCATAATGGCCTCGTAAAACCTCCGCGCTGGTCGCTCGCTGACACCTGCGCCGCTTCAGTCGGACGACGCTGCAAATGGTGCCGGGCGATATTTGTTGGTTTGGTGTCGAACACAGATGTGGTTTTGATTTGAGAGAAACACTGTACTACAGTAGTTTGTGTTCTAGTGTTACTGTTCTGTCTGTTTTCCTATTCATAATCAGAAACAGATAGTGAATTATGATATGGTGTAGTTTAGTGTCGTTTGACAACATTGCTGCAGATTTATTAAGTGCTTCCAGATTTTTCATATTCATGCTGCAAACTGAGGACCTGGTTAACAAAAACTTTTTTTAAAAATTTCTTTATAACATTTTAATATTGGTTAGTACAATAAGTATTTAAGCAACAATCACAGTAAAAAAAAAAAAAAAAACTGCCGTAGTTTTAAATTGTTTACACAAAACGAGACAAAAGCTAATCTGCTTCATGAGCAATGGAAGCAAATCTTCCGATATAGGGCGGCGACTAACGATTATTTTCATGATCGATTAATCTGTTGATTATTTTATTGATTAATCGGTTAGTTGTTTGGTTCATAAAACTGTGAAAAATGACGATCGTGTTTTTCCGAGGGGGCGGTGCTGAGGAGGCGGTGCTGAAGGGGGCGGTGCGGAGGGGGCGGAGCCGAGGGGCGGTGACGAGGGGGCGGTGCCGAGGGGGCGGTGACGAGGAGGCGGTGCTGAGGAGGCGGTGCTGAGGAGGCGGTGCCGAGGAGGCGGTGCTGAGGGAGCGGTGCTGAGGAGGCGGTGCTGAGGGAGCGGTGCCGAGGGGGCGGTGCTGGGGGGAGGGTGCCAAGGGGGCGGTGCTGAGGTGAGCGGTGCCGAGGGGGCGGTGCTGAGGTGAGCGGTGCTGAGGAGGCGGTGCTGAGGGAGCGGTGCCGAGGGGGCGGTGCTGGGGGGAGGGTGCCAAGGGGGCGGTGCTGAGGTGAGCGGTGCCGAGGGGGCGGTGCCGAGGGGGCGGTGCTGGGGGGAGGGTGCCAAGGGGGCGGTGCTGAGGGGAGCGGTGCTGAGGGGGCGGTGCCGAGGGGGCGGTGCTGGGGGGAGGGTGCCGAGGGGGCGGTGCTGAGGGGGCGTTCTGCTCCGTGTCACCATCACCAGGTTCTGAAAGTCGCCCGCTCGGCGTCGGGCTCACGGAGCTGCGCGTCAGAGGAATCCCATGAATCGAAGCACAGCTCTTGTTCCACATGACAGGATGAAGCAGGCTGTGGAGCGAGAGCAAAAAAAAGAAAAGTTTTCATGAACTGGATTTGGTCTAGTTTCCTAGTTGCTGGATTACATAACGGCCGTCTTGGTAGTCATGTGCTGTGCTCGGAGGAGATATTTTTAGCAACCTGCTTGTTGCCCTTCCCGCTCGCACAACGGTTGTCGGCTCCATTGTGGTGAATTTTTAACAAGGGCCTTTTTCTTCCCCTAAGCCCCTCGGAGGAGTTAATTAAAGTGATAGAGGCGAGAGCTGATGAGCCATATCACCCTGACCTTGAGGCCCTGCTTTCCCCTCCTCCCCACAATTATACCTGCATAATCAGAGAACACACACATGTAAGATCACACACACACACACACACACACACACATCATGGAGACAACCCAGAGGACCCCTGTAACCAGAGTCGCAGCCACATTCCCACCACTCAGCACCGAGACGTGATCACCGGCGTCGGCTGCTCACTTTTCTACAGACAAGCTTCTTTATTTTCCAGCATGATAATCGCAGCATTGTTCTGTGTTTGTTTTCTGTGGTTCTCCCTCCCTCCCTCCCTCCGTCTCCAGTCTGACGTTATGGCCCCGGTGCAGAACAGGAGACAACTTGGTGTTTGGTTATGTGGTGCATGCAAATGATCTCTCTTGTCAGGACTGCTTATTCTAATATGACAGCGTAGTGACTTATCTGGTCCGCTCTGTATTGGCAAGCAGATCTGCAGCTGCCAGCGAGAGGGTTAGAGGAGCGTGTGTGTGTGTGTGTGTGTGTGTGTGTGTGTGTGTGTGTGTGTGTGTGTGTGTGTGTGTGTGTGTGTGTGTGTGTGTGTGTGTGTGTGTGTGTGTGTGTGTGTGTGTGTGTGTGTGTGTGTGTGTGTGTGTGTGTCATATCAAGCTAGACAGTCCGAGACAGGGAATAGATGAAGACATGCAGGAGAGAGAGAAGCGAGCCAAGTAGACAGGCATCATAGAAGCAA
>NC_061517.1:1032500-1045000 GCF_022379125.1 Scophthalmus maximus | reverse complement strand
AACACAAACAATATGATGCTGGTTCGCCCTTGACGGGGGGGGGGGGGGGGGGGGGGGGGGGTGATACTGTAGGGTGTTCAGGCCTGTGTTATGGTGGGAGGTGAGTCAATAATTCCAAAAATTAATAAATCTAGTAGTGAGTTAGTTCGATGTTGGAACCGTGGCAGCGCTTCTGAATATTTTCTCGCAGCAAAATGCAATTTTTTAAATTTTTTTGCCGTTTGACAAATTTCCAGCATGAATGTCATCAAAGGCTCGTCTGTCTCAGCGTGTTGTCGTGACTCATCCAGCTCCGCTGGTGGAAACTCTGCGAGTAAACAGGAACATGCAAAACCATTGTGATGCATCACGGCCCCCCCGGCCCCCCCGGCCCCCCCGGTCCCGCGATCAGAGGGATGGAACCATGTGGATAATCTGACGGTGATGAGGAGAAACAGATTGACGGACTTTTCCCCTGAGCTGTTAGTTTATGTTTACTATGTTTTCGGTTTGTCTTAAAGGAAGACGTACGATGCTTTTTCAGTTTTTCCCCTTTTGACTCAAGTGAGTTCTAAGTCTTATTGTGAATGTGAAACACAGGAAACACTGATCCCGACCCCCGGAAACTGCTCGTCAGTCGTCCGCACGAGGTGCATAAGTCAGCAGCTAGGAGTTAGAGAACTTCCTACACGAGCTGGGAGAGGTCGACCAATCACAGCAGAGATGAGCCAGTCGGCCAATCAGAGCGGACTGGGCTTCACTGGGAGGGAGGGGCCTTAAAGAGACAGAGGAGCATGTGAACCTTTCACATTATGATTCTGAATATGAGCAGAACATTTTTCTCCTTTGAGTGGACATGACGCTGACCTCTATTTATATGAATGAGATATTCATCAATGGATTCCACTGTGGAACTGGATTATTATTGTCTCCTGACGTACAGTAGTGAACAGATGTGATAATGGAAGGTGTGTGTGTGTGTGTGTGTGTGTGTGTGTGTGTGTGTGAGAAGATTCCGCTCGTCTTGCCAGCCCGTCCCGGTGGCCAGTGGGGGGACTAAAATAGTACTCTGTCTGTTGCCAAGGTTACACCATTGACAACATGACGTGGCCATTCATTCTCAATACTGTATCTCCCCGGCCTTCTGTGAGAAAGTGGCTGCTAATCTTAGCCCTCAATCTAGCGCCTGTCAGTGTGAGGAGGGACGGGATGTGAAGAGAGTCGGGGTTCAGCTCCGGTTCCAGCTTCTCTCCAGGCGCCGCGTGTTCCCGTAGCTCATCACGGATAAATGCCATTGGTCCGCCGCCGCCGCCGCCGCCGCCAGAGTGTGATGGCAGAGCGTCGGAGCTGTTTCTATGCAGACCCGCGTGTCACTTCTCGTCTTTGTCAGGTTACACGCCGGCTGCGGGAGGGGAGAGACGGGCTGAATGGCAACCGCGTGGTCGTCACAATAAAACTGTAATTGAAAGATATGTTATCGTGACTATTTCGAGTGGAGGAAAAGTTGTATCAAAGAGACATTGCTGTTTCAAAAAAAAAAAAAAAAACGAGGGAGAAGAAAGGGAATCTCTTTTAATTAAAAAAAAAAAGAGGAGAGAGACAGTGCTCACAGGGGCGACCCGGAGTTGGAACTGGAGGCATGTTCGGCATGAATAAGTCGCCGCTCTCCGTTGTGCGGCGACACTGACAAATAGAGCTCCGCGTGTGAAAAGGAGACTTATCTTTGATGGGTAATGAATTCAAAGTCATGGAGATGAACGTGCGCCGTGAGGTTCCGAGGGCTTTAGCTCAAGTCATATTATCTCACTCTGACAAACGGAAGCCGCCGCCGTCACGCGCCGCCGTCGCCGCCGTCGCCGCCGCCCGATTGGTCGACGGGAGAGTGGGAGGTCTCTCTGGGCACAGCTGCGCTCAGGCATATTGTTGTCGGGACGGCAGCGCGTTGGTTCCACGCCGGTCGTCCCGCCTCCCTCCCGGCGCGGTGCGGTCGCCTCGGAGCTCCGGATGGACAAAGGCCCGATTTCTTTTCTTCTTTCCTTCGCGGTGACAAACACTTTGCTAAAGCGAAGCCACGGTGCCGACGTTGTTCCGGGTCCACGGCTGAGGACACCTGCAGGCGGCTCGCGGCCAAACACACGGATATTTAACCAGTTCTTTGCGCGGCTGAACCTTTTGTGTTTTGTTTTTTTATGACAGACACAGTTTTCAAAGATGTGCACAAACCCATTTCTGCTCAATTGCTCCCAGCGGCGGCTCCAAATAGATTTAGCAATGATACTGTGAGAGGGGAGATGGGGAGCAGCAGCGGTGAGCGAGCGAGGGAGAGAGACCTAGAGGACAATGAGGGAACGGGAGAAGAGAGAGAGAGGGAAGAAATAGTCTGAAAATGAGCCAGAATGGGATTTCTCTGCAGTTGAGTTAAGAAAAGGCTTTGAATGTATTTGAATCACAGACTTGATCTGCCACCAGCCTATTTTTATTAGCTGCTTGACAGTGCAGCGTGGTGTTGGGATTACAACCGGGGCCTGTGTTACTCAGGGTTCCTCACGGGCTAAATGTGTGTTTGAGAATTCCTCGCACGCCGCCGCCGCTGCCTCCCCGCTCGCACTTTAATGCCTCTCCAGTTTCTTTCTCTTTGTTTCTCAAACTCCATCGTTTCAGTGTCGCTGGGTCACACGTTGGCAAACAAACAATGAAGAAAAAGCTTGTTTCCTCGCTTCCTTTTTTCCCCTTCTGCTTCCCTGTGTTTAGCCAGTGATCCCTCCTCCCTGGTATCTGGAGAGGAGGGAGGCAGATATTCAAATGAGTTCTTTCATTATGGGCGATATTAAAAAGCGCGGCTCTGACGTGGTTCAAACTCTTTTAATTGAAAAGAAATGTATGGTATCCTCTGGAGCGGTGTACATCACGTCCCCGCTCCGTCCCCTGTGCGCCAGTTCATGTTATCTGTGGCTAATTTATGCCACACTTCATTTGGCCTTGATTGTAAATGTCCGGGGTGAGATGAGTCTTGTCGCTATTGTGCCCGTGCCCGACTCGTACACGGTCTCGCAGGATTAGACGATTTAGAATTTTTAACTGTGCTTCTCAAATGAGAATCTCTCTCTCCGTGTGGCTGTTCTGCCTCTGAAGTCAGAGTCAAACTTTGATATTTTAATATGTCGCCCCTCTGCCGCCGCCGCCGTCGTCGTCGTTGTTGACAGAAGTTGCTTTGAGCCGTTTTCTTTTAAGCATCCTTCATTACTGGCAAACACGACAGACACACACACGGTGGATTTGTCATGATTAAACCGGGGCTTAGTCTGGACTTTGGATAAAGATGCTGCGAAGACATCAGTTTATTCAGGATAAACTCCCCCAGCTACTGGAGGCGTCACAGGCGGGGAACCTCCACTCCCTGAATCTGGTTCCATGAACATATGAGGGGATAATGTGGCTCTATTAAATGTGTTGACTTCCAAAGATCCTCTGTGAAGCTGCAGCATATTGCGTTTTTTGGCTCTTCCATGGCTGCGAGCCTTCGCCACGGCTGCCAGGATCGAATCAGACGGGGGCCCACATCCTCACCGTTGCACGGGAGGAGCACTATTGAATTGCTTGGCTTGTAGATCCACAGTTCTAACTTCTTTAGACCATATTGAATTTACCATCCAGGGCAATCAATAATACTAAGTTTTGCAGGCAGTATTGAGCTCCATCCTCGCACATCTACCTGGTGGTTGGTTTCCTCCCAATTGCTTTGGAGTCTGCAGGCTGTCGCGCACAAAAGAACGGATTCCCAGTTGGCTTATTTTTTTTTTTTTAAAACAAGGTTGGTAAAGCCACAGGAGCAGTGCAGACGGAGCCATGTCGTACCACAGCAGCAGTGTTCACCTGTGTTGCACAACGTCAGACAGAATGTGCAAAGAATCCTCCAGACCGATGCAGAGAGGATCGCTCGGCTCGCGTTGCCACGTAGATTTAGGGCGCACTCACACTTGGCATTCGTACCGCGCCCAAGCACGATTCACGGCTAAAGTCAGGAGTGCAGCCGTAGGCACGCTTCCCGGCCGGGGCCCGGTTGAGAGAGGTCGGCTTCGCACGGCACGAATGCACATGCACGATCATTGACTGTGGTTCTGACGTCAATTACATGCGACGGTTCCCCGCGATGGACATTTAAAAAAAAGTAAACTAAACTGGGCCGTGCCGCACCAAAATGAATCCTTCCTTGTTTTCTGTGCTGCTCTCCATGATGTGGCCAAAACCCAACCATGCGTTTCACAAAACAAAGCCACGCATTTGCGATGGCGTCAATCAACGTGCGTGACGTGTTACGACGTGATGACGTGGTACGACGTGATGACGTGGTACGACGTGATGACGTGGTACGACGTGATGACGTGGTACGACGTGATGACGTGTTACGACGTGATGACGTGTTACGACGTGATGACGTGGTACGACGTGATGACGTGTTACGACGTGATGACGTGGTACGACGTGATGACGTGTTACGACGTGATGACGTGGTACGACGTGATGACGTGTTACGACGTGATGACGTGGTACGACGTGATGACGTGGTACGACGTGATGACGTGGTACGACGTGATGACGTGGTACGACGTGATGACGTGGTACGACGTGATGACGTGGTACGACGTGATGACGTGTTACGACGTGCGTGACGTGTTACGACGTGATGACGTGGTACGACGTGATGACGTGTTACGACGTGATGACGTGGTACGACGTGATGACGTGTTACGACGTGATGACGTGTTACGACGTGATGACGTGTTACGACGTGATGACGTGGTACGACGTGATGACGTGGTACGACGTGATGACGTGTAAGCGAGAAGCTGCCGTGCCTCGGCCTGGATGATCCAGTGTGAGTGCGGCCTCACAGAAACCTCTTTGTTTTATTTGTTAATCCGAACTGTTTCCAGTGTCTAATGAGACGCCTGAACATCCAGAACATCGGCGAGTCGTCTCCGTGAGAGCCGGAGGCCCAGAGGGCGTCGGCGTGTAGCTGTGCATCGCTGTGGCAGTCGGTGCATTGCGATTCACCACTTGGCCCCCTGGGTAATGAAAGGGCCTAATAAATGAATCCGTCAGAGTGTCTGTGTGCTGCTCTCTGTGTATCTGGGATGCAGTCGGGGGCCCAGACGTGCCCGGTCTCCGGGCACACAGAGGAAAGGGATGCCATCGCTGGCAGCCCTGATGAATGGGTGGCACGCCGCGCCGTGACAAAGACGAATGTGACAGCCCCCGTCCCTCAAAGGGGGGGGGCTCAAGATCGCGTGACGCTGACCACCTCCCCGTTCCTAGTTACATCCCCCTACTGGCTGAGCCCGAGGTGTTCAGGAACTGGAGGAGAGAGAAGAATACGAGCCTCCCTCCTTTCATCAAACGTCAGATGTGCAGAAAATGAGTTAAACGGAGTTCAGTATTTAATAAAGGCCTAAACAAACAGAGAGGGATTCATCAATAGATCGTCTCCGACCGGAACTGATGCACTAATCTGGGCCGAGGCGGTAAATAGTGTCAGACCTGGAGCTCTGTTTGGTTTTCAACATTATTAGAGGTGGGCAGGAAAATTAAAAGACTCCAGATCAATATTAATATTTGTTGGATATTACTCAGGTGTCCTGTGACTTGTGACTGTCTCCATCACATGACTCCTGTACTGTACAGTACGGCGCATCGCTTACACTTAAGATGAGGAGGTCGTCGTCTTAGTGCCCATCAGTAATAACTCCTGTTCCAGGGCGGCGTATGGGGAGACGGGTCCACGTCATCAAGCTGCTGTGCTAATGTGACGCTCTCCACAGAGACAGTTCACACATCAGTCCAGACTGGAATGATATTTCAGTGCAGCCGGAATAAAAACCTCCTTGACCTCACATCCAAACTCCTCGACAGACAGAGTCGTCCTCTCCGTGGCGAGGAGGTGGGGTCGGGTAACTCGGAGGGAGGGGAGCGGAGAGAGCGGCCGAGTCAATGGGAAACTGAGATGATTAAGAGGCTTTCACTGTTAACAGAAAAGCGAGGATCGGTTTCTATCGCAGCCTCTTTTCTTCTGGCGGCCCGGTCCGGCGGACGGGCTCGTGCCGCCGTCTGAACAGAGCCGGGACTTTGACTATTAATAGACTATTGAGTGCTATTGATCCTTGGCTCGTGTGACACACGAGATACAATGAGCCATAGATCCCAGTAAAGAGCCACGTCTTTCTTTTCACTTGACCACAATTGCATATGATTATAGGAGCCTGAAGATCAGTGCGAGGAGACCCGCGTGCGACGGGACCCCGGGTGAAAGCCGAACGCAATTTGGAAACTTTTGTCCTAAGCACAAAAGCTCTTGGACAAAATGGCCACAATGGAGACTTGGCTTTTGCCCAGACTAAAGACTTCCCCTCCACCGTTTGATGGATAGGTTTTTTTTTCTTCCTGTGAACTCCCCAAAACACGGATGTGTTTCAAAAAGTGAGATGCTTTTTCTCTTTTGCATCCAAGGTGAGAATAACTCCAAGAAGCGGCTCCACAATTACGGATGAATTAGAGGGATAATGATGAGAGGGAACAGTGGTTATATCAATAACCCGTCTAAGTGGTCAATTCCGGAGTGCTGTCTGCTGGGCGCTGGATTTAGTGTAAAGGAAAAGGTGCCTGTTTAGAAAGAGGCTTACTTGTCGCCAAACGAGGGAACAAAACCTCAAATAGCCAAATTAAAAACTGAATAATAGATGAGCGATGCCAGGATGAGAGAAGGTGCGGAAAGAAAGAAGCCCTGGCATGTAATTGTAGAGAATTTATAAGGGCACAGGGGAGACGGGAGACGAGAGGAGACAAACATCAGACTGTGAGAACCACCTCCGCCGAAAGACGCTTAATGCCCAAGCTTAGAAAACTGGGCGGAAGTCTGCGAATTCTTCAGAACATTGTGAATGCTGTTGTTATTGAGGTCGACTGCCTTCCTGTGTGAACGACGAGGGCCGCTCGCTCTTATCCCCCCGGCACGACGCAGCAGCAGCAGCAGCCAATTGACAAGAAGTTGAGAATTCTGTCGGAAATACGGAGAGGCAGTTTATTTTGGCAGCGAATCGCATTAGGACGCTGTTGAATGCTAAACAAGAGGTGCAGTCTGTGGGGCATTATTCTTCATCTGCATATGTGAGGGATTGTGTGAGGAGGCTCTGTCTGTGGACCGTGTTGGATCCCCCCGCCCCCCTCCCCCACCAGGCCACGCCTGAATGAAACCACGACCTCCGTCACATGTTTCAAAGACGCCCGTCATCACCTGTGGCGGGAGCCGGGTCCGCCGCCAGACGTGTTGAACTGTTGCGAACATTGTCTTCTAATGAATACAGAGATTGATTCATCAGGGCGCCGCACAAAAGGGAACCACCGGTTTACCGACAATGAACTGTAGCAATGTGGGTAATGAAGGGGAAATTATTCACACGGCAGGGAGAAAAAAAATCATGCGCCGCAAGTTATTGTCACCTGAGAGTCGCTCGGCTCCGCCGGGTTTCCGCTGGATTTGTTCGTTCCTTCCCGAGCAGCGCGTGAGAGGAGGATGGGACTCGGTGGTCGGTAATGCAATCTGATGTGAGTGGAGGCGATGTGGTCACAAAGTGGCCTCCCTCACGAAGAGGTGAAACTGTCACTGCGCCGCCCGGGGAAGGTGGAGAAGCGCTCGGTTCTCCTGTGGTTTCATATGCAGATGAATGTGGATGTAATGTATTTTTGGACGTGGAGGTGAGTTGTTGAGGTGACTGACTTGCTTTTCGGTTCAGCTCGCCGATAGCTTGTTCCTTTGCCCGGTAGCGATGCCGATACACCGATCCGATTCCAGGAAATTGCAGTTTCATCCCGGTGAGAACTGAGGTGTTTTAGAGACGTGCTGTGGGATCGGTACATGGATCTGCGCACTCGCTGATGCCTGGTTCCTCGGCAGTATTAGGGCCATTTCTGGAATCAGAACATCTCCACTTGGCACAGTGAAGAATCACCACTCCTCCTCAGGGAGATTCTACAGGATGTTCTTCTCTGACGCGCCACAGACGCATCGCAACATTTCACCGGCCGTTCATTTGGAACCACGGAGCAACGGGAGATAAGAGTGTGTGAGCGATAGTGCGCAGATGGTCAGATTGTCTTCAAGTCCGTGGTCAAATCTATTTCATCGCATCTGTGTGCTGCGCCGACGCCAAGGTGTTGTTTTCATACGCACTGATTCTCCTGTAGCCTGTTGGCAACATGCGCCAGACGGGGAAACGTCTCATCAAAGTTTCAGAGGCTGAGAGGAAAAGGGTTCTGTAATGGAGGGATCTCCTCAGCATGTTGGTGAAGAACACACACACACACACACACGGATGGACGGCGAGTCTCTGATCAGAGGCTCCCCTCCCGTCCCGCAGTGGGAGGAAATGGGACTGAACGAGAGGAGGAAGAGCGGGAGAAGGAGTTAATCACCACACTAATGCTGCACTTCATCATCGTCTCCTGAGCCCGCCTGCTCACCCTCGCTGCCGGCACCCGGCCGCCTCCACAGCGCCCCCCTGCTCCCGGTCCGCGCCACGGCACCGGTGAGAACAGCCGATGCCTCAGCCAGACGTAACCGGGAGCTCTGTTGTGCTCGAGAAGGAGACGCTGTGCAGAGTCGCTGATGCGTGAAGGTGATTCACGAGGCCGCGGAGGATTGGGACTCGACCTTGGCTGCGGTGCATTACATACGTGTGTGGGGCGAGGCGCTGTTTGGTGCTTTTTCATGCACGCTCACTTGACACTGGTCCGGACCCACGTGTGGTGTGTTGACCCTGTGATGTGTGTGTGCACGAGTGCGTGTAGGCCGGCCGGTGAAGGCGAGTGGGTTTGAAGCCGGCCTCCTCCCGCGGGCTTTTTGTTCCGCAGACAGTTACAAACAGGATCTTCTAGGAAGTGCTGTGCTGTGCTGCCGTGCATGGCCAACCGTCAGCTTGTCCTCAGAAAAAATATGAGTCCATGTGCGGCGTACATAACTCACAGAGCCGCGCTGCCACGCCCGCTCCGCTGCCCCGTGGCAGGCGCTCCCTCAGAACACGACCGCTGTACCACGGACTCTGGAACCCAGTCCTCGTCTCCTGGATCAAACCCTGCGAGGTGCCGTCCACGCGGCGTTTACCTTTTGAGATCTGTGTATAAGACGTGCAGCTTCACGGCTTCCACGTTGCATCTGAGCAGCCGGGATGGGTAAACTCACAATTTGCGTAAAAACGTCTATCAGAGAAAATGACCTGACGCGATTTCCTTCCAGGTCGCTGTCAGTCATCATCTCTATTGCTTCTCTGTAGTCTCACATAAACTGTCAAAAACACTTTCCCTACACGGTTTTTTCTTGTTTTTCCGTGCACATCAGGTCACCTCACTGATTTTTTTTTTTTTTTTGGTGCTAATTTGGGGCCTTTGGAAAAACAGGAACAATTTGCTTTTTCAAAATCACACCTCAAATGTCCCACAAGCTACTGAGGAACAAAGAGTGTGAGACGGGACCGTACAGTCGCAGGTGTGTGTGTGTGTGTGTGTGTGTGACGGTGTGTGACGGTGTGTGTGTGTGTGTGTGTGTGTGTGTGTGTGTGTGTGACGATGTGTGTGTGTGTGTGTGTGTGTGTGTGTGTGTGTGTGTGTGTGTGTGTGTGTGTGTGTGTGTGTGTGTGTGTGTGTGTGTGTGTGTGTGTGTGTGTGTGTGTGACGATGAGTGATATGACAGCCACATGACAGGACTGAGCTGTGATCACAGCTCTGTTGAGGAGACACCGATGCCGGTGCCTGGCTGGAGGCCTGTCAGTGTGTCTGTCTGCCTCTGTGCTCACACTGCAGGTACACACACTCAAACGTACCTGTCCCAGTGCTTAATGGGCGCCTGTCTGTCACACACACACATATGCACGCACGCAGGCACACACACACGCAGTCAACAAAAGCGGTGGTGCTCCACCACGGTGCAGTGACTCCAGCTTTGGTTCCACATCACCTCCTGCTAATGGTGGTAATTAATTGATGAATGAGGTCAAATGGGAGATATCCAGGCACGTCTCAATTTCGGATACAACCCCATCTCATCCCCGGCGCCCACCTCCCCGCCGCCCCCCCAAGTTGTTTTCTTAATGCGCAGTGCACCACATTCCCTCTGCGCTCATCTGCATAAGACCTTGGGATGAATGTTAACGATGTTTAATTAGACAAGATGTGGGATGGATGAGTGGGTGGAGGCGGCGGGGCCAGTGTGGTGCTGCCCCCCACAGGGGGGAGAGAACACATAAAACACACACACACACACACACACACACACACACACACTATAAACCTGCAGGAACACACACGCTGGGTCCCCACAAAACTGCTGGACCCTGCAAGTGAAGTGCTCCCATGAATGTAGTAAAACAAGACACACACACACACACACACACACACACACACACTTGATTAACAATAAATGACCATAAAAAGGCCAGAGGCTGCGGCTGTACACGACCTTACATGTGACTGCTACAGCTTCCAGGGCGTCGCCGCCTCAGTTAGAATACCAATTAAACCTTTTTTTATTGCATGTTTTTGTATTTGTATGATTACCAACTTCCCCCGGTGAATTTAATTCACCAAATATTTTTTCTTCACCGTGCAATTAGCTGAGAACCGTATGATGAATTGAATTCAACCTTCTGGCTCAATCGCTTCCCTTCGCTTTTCTCGAGTGCTTTTCAACAGTTACTCTGATGAACTGGTTCAGCGGCTCGAGCACAATGATCCCAATACTCCTTTTGGACGAATCGCACTGCGATCTGCTCGCCGGCCTCTCATGCTCGTCTAAGACTCTGAGACAACTGTGTCGTCCCCGCTCGCTCTGTCTCAGTATTTCACACTACGTTGATCTGCGAAGGAACATCAGGCTGCAGCTTCACTGTAGAGTAACCCAGCAGATGATCGGCGGACACGGGGATGCAGATGTTCCTCGCTGGCTGTTCCCAGATGAGGCGCCGTTATCCGCGGCTCGGTCTCACACCTGCTGTTTTCCGCCCATGTCCTCACCTGGATGCAAAGACGCACTCGAACGTGTCTATTGCTCTCGCCGCTGCCTCCTCCAGGCTGGCGCTTATCTGGTGGTCACGGGCAGACAGAGACACCTGCGAGAGGCTGCGGATTAGCAGGCGGCCCGGGGCGAGGCATTTAATGCGGCGCCTCGAGGACCCGGCGGCTGAACTGTGATGCTGAGGCGAGGAGGCATCTCGAGGGCCCCAGATTGAGATCAATGACTTCTCAAAGCCGCCATATAAAACATTCAATGAAGGAGTCATTTGAGAGATTGCGGGTGAACCTGCTTTGATTACAATGGAGAAGAGGGTTGGGGGAGTGTGTTTGTTCCCTTTAAAGACTTGCTGAAACAACAAGGCCGCTCGCGCTCCTTTGTCTCGGAGATGCCATGTTGAATCTCCGCTCTTAATTAATTTGCCGAGCGCCGAGAGGGAGCGTTTGTCACCCTTGCTCCCGCCTGTTAGTGCTATTTGTCTCCGGGTGACCTTTGATTTCACACTGCATTGGTTTTCTCCCGTTATGGACAAGAGGCGGGTTTTTTCGCTGACAACAGAGGAAACCTTATCTTTTAAATAAGTAATTCCTCAACTGCTCAGCGAGTTCACCGGCAGCAAAATATTGGGATTGCTGAAAAGGCAGGCACAGAGGCACGCTGGGGAAAAGATCTCCTCTCTCTCTATATGCTACAGCCCCTTCGCCTAACTCTCATTAAAAATTCCACAACACAGTGTTTGAAAAACAACAGTATATATTCCACCACACTACAACAGCGCCGCTTTATGTGTAGACATGATCAACTTTTTGTTTCTCTTCTGCCTCGGTGTGTGTGTGTGTGTGTGTGTGTGTGTGTGTGTGTGTGTGTGTGTGTGTGTGTGTGTGTGTGTGTGTGTGTGTGTGTGTGTGTGTGTGTGTGTGTGTGTGTGTGTGTGTGTGTGTGTGTGTGTGTGTGTGTGTGTGTGTGTGTGTGTGTGTGTGTGTGCGCGCGCAGGTGAGCTCCAGGCTTTAAACCCTGGACTCACATTACAGCTCGGTGCTGTTTGACCGAGTCGCTTCTTTTGAGGCCCTGTGGTTAAGGGACCTCTGTGTGTGTGTGTGTGTGTGTGTGTGTGTGTGTGTGTGTGTGTGTGTGTGTGGACAGCTCTCGGTTTGGCATCTGCATCTGTGTGTGACTTAGGAGGCGCAGAGGGGGCCGGTTTTATCGTTTGTATTGTAAAGGGGGTTTAAGCAGTGAGCCAGGCCTCCCTGGCAGCAGCCGGTGCGCCCAGAGGTTTAGGATTCTGGGTAAAGGAAGCATTGATTGCGGTGAGTGACTGAGAGATGGGACGGATGAGGAAAATGCAAGGGGGGGATGGATGTGTTGGCACGTGGCTCTGTGGGTTCTGGCTGGGTGCTGGAGCGGTCTCCAGTAACACTGATGCATGGCCATGAATTATATTATGCCTTGGCAGCTGCTTACTCCC